>NC_058405.1:124546691-124726951 GCF_002201575.2 Neomonachus schauinslandi
CTTCTTCTTCTTCTTCTTCTTCTTCTTCTTCTTCTTCTTCTTCTTCTAACCCTGCTTTGCTTTGTTTAAATCTATTTATTGATCCTGACTAGTATTTACTGCTGTTTCCAAATATGCACACATGATTTCTTTTTGGTATGTAAAAAATTTAGCCAGATTGCATTTTATATGAGATTGAAGGGGATACATTTTATTCTTTTGTGGGAAGGTTAATTTGAGGGCGACCATAAAGGGATGACAATCCCAATTCCCATGTCAGACATTCAGTGTCTGATTCCTAAAACACTTTTTGGCAGACATGTGGTTGAATTATTCCCAGGATAATCATTATAAATCTATCCTTTTTAGCTTTTGTTTTCTCAAAGCATCGGGTTCCAAGGCGTCCCTTTCACTTTTGCAGAATGATGCTTTCAAGCAAAGCAAGGCCAGCCCCCAGTGCATCTCCACTGTTCTGTATATGCTTTGCATGGGCCACACAGCCTCCCCTGGTTCACCAGGCTGTTTACTAAAAGTCCCATCTGACAGCAATGTCATCCCTTCAGAGTGCGGGGTGTGGGGTGAGGGTGTTAACCCTTTTACGAGGATTGTAAGTGCACTGAAAGTAGAAGTTGTAAGTTGCACAATTTCATACAGAGTGGATTGCAATGGCATATATTAATATTTGATCTGTTGTTGTTCAATGGCTGAGCAAATGAGTGAACATATGCCTGCTCTATAGCAGGAAGACTTTCTTCAGATTCCATCCTAAAAATGGCTCAGAGAAGGTAAAGGTAGCCAACTACTGCCTCTGGTCTATCTTCAGTTTTAAATGCCAAAGACATTTATATTATTGTGAAAATTGGTACAATTTGTGGCTTCATGTCCTATATATTGAACATCAGAAATAACAATTTTCGTTAAGGCCTCTCCATGGGTTTCAGGTTTAAATTTTCATTCCATGCAAGAAACACGATAAGAAGCTATCTGTTCTGTTTCTTGAGGTATTCTTAAATTCAAATGCTGCAATTTGGGTAGTAAATAAGTGCCCTCAAAGGCATGATGATGTATTGTGCTGTTATTAGTAGATTGTGATGATGATGATGATGATGATGATGATGATAAATTTGTTTTTCAACCAGTGCCAAAACAAACCACTTTTTAGCTCTACCAACTTTGGAAAAATCCAGTTGAATTACAAATGAGGTGTAATCCACATCTGGCTTTTGATGTAGTCTCACGGTCGCATGCCCTTGGTGTTTATTGCATGGTTTAAGTACAAATAGATGTGACCCACAGTGCCAAAAAAAAAAAAAAAAAAAAAAACTCCTTAAAGAATTAGGTCCGGGGCACCTGGGTGGCTCAGTCGTTAAGCGTCTGCCTTCAGCTCAGGTCATGATCCCAGAGTCCTGGGATCGAGCCCCACATCGGGCTCCCTGCTCAGCGGGAAGCCTGCTTCTCCCTCTCCCACTCCCCCTGCTTGTGTTCCCTCTCTCGCTGTGTCTCTCTCTGTCAAATAAACAAAGAAAATCTTAAAAAAAAAAGAATTAGGTCTATAACACTGAAACACCATTGATCATATGGTGTTAGTGGTGTTCATATTTCCATCAAGGCACACCACAATCTTTATGTGAGAAACTGATCTCTTGGTAGATTTTTCTTTGAGCTATCTCTTCTATGCCTCCCCATCAGGCAGAAGATTCTCCTAAAAAGGTTAATAGCAGACAGGCCAAAAATCTGGATCAGCAAGAAAGATGGAGCCTCCTAGAAATCAGGCATGAATAATGCCCACAGATTGTGCAGTGTTATTTAATAATCTACTTATTTATTTGTCAGATTTTACTCAAATAGACTGGTTTTAATTGAATATTGTATATAAGTGTGTGTATATTACTGTTCACAGAATGGAAGGAAGATTTGAAAACATATGGGTTATGATTACTTTTCCATTTTTAAAAATAATTACTTGTGAGTCTAAACTCTTCTGCTGTGATTAGAGACAAAAATACAGAAAAGTATTGTCTGGGCCTGGCTCCTAGCTGTCAAATTCAATCTTCATTGAATGTGTTATATTGAAATCAGTAACTATTAATGACATTAAGATGATCAAAGGAATTTACTAATGAATTTTCTAAATTGCTCTTTGCTGTGAAACAGTGTTTGACCTTAGGCCGTTACACACACATATACATCCATGACTAAGGGTGCAACTGGCCTGTGTTAGCTTTTACATTTATAAACTACTCTTCTCTAACTTCATGTATGCACAACATAATAACAGAAACCCAACAACTGTAGAGAAATATCCAGAAGAATCCTGCAGAGTACTTCCAAATAAACAGTGATTTTGGTGACTATATTCTTTTTGTTTCAGAAAAGATGGTGGAGACACAAATTATGGTTGAGAATGTAGTTGGATAAGAACTCAGATTATGAATCTGTCTTTCCTATGAATGCTTGCATAATATAATTTGTATTACATAAAGTGAATTTTTTTGTCAAATGAAAACAGGAAAACACTTTCATACTAACACAGCCAAACTTCACAACTAGCTTAATTACAAAAGAATGCCCAGTATCTATAAGGACAGAGTGTTGATGAAATCTTGAGGCATTTCTAAATTTATGAGCTAGAATCCACAACGCTTGAGCAAATTCAGATGTTTGATTGCCTATAGACCATCCCTAGAGTTATACAATTTTTTGTGTGGGAACCATGTGAATAAATGAAAGGATATGAGAATGACTGAAATACTGAAAGAGAGTTATTTGTCATTTATCAGTATAAATCATGTTTCTACACATTTATTAGCTCTTTTCCATCGGTAATTCTTTTCTCATATTGGGACAAAATATCTCTTTAAGATTAATGGTAACTTTAGATGAAGTGAGGAAAATAGACAAAAAGAATGAAATCATTAAAGATGGAGTAACCCAACAATGATTGCATGACTTTTGTTGCACACCAATTTCTGTTTGAATGAGAAGTGCTCACCTGACAGCTGTGATCTGGTCCTCAACTTCATAAACACCCAGCTTTCGATATACTGCATACAGGAGTCTGTCACCTTGGAAGGCTGTTCCTCTGCCATCCACCAAGGCAATGACTATCCCCTCCTTACTTGCAAGATAAGAAATCCAACTAATAGCGAATACAGACCTTACGCTCTGACTGCAAGGACCACCATACCTAAAGGAAAAAAAAAAAAAAAAAAAAAAAACACAACAAAAAGAATCTTGGATTCCTTGGTAAAACTCAACTTCACATCATGGCTAAGAATTGCCTTTAGTATTTCCCAGTACATTTGCATGATAAAATTTCAATAACAGTGGCATTAGAACTGGCTCAAAATCAAGAGAGGACCAGGCTTTTCCCAGAGGTTTGCTACAAGGAAGTTGTTTTGGGACACAGCCTCTCCTATTCCCCAAAACGGATACATCTAGGGTTGGCATTTCAAGGAATATGTGTGGGTTTTTCGTCATTTCTGCCACCTGCCACTTGCTAAAAGCAGGCATAAGATATACTAAAAAAAATGCATGGTGTTTTAAGCAAATTGTGTGTAGGTCAGCACTGATTTTGGGTGTGATTCCACTAAATGTATTCCATTCCCTTATTTCATTTCTAACTCACTTACATAAGACATTAAGATGATTTACAATATTTTTTGGCTGCAATTTCTCTATCTCAAAGGTATTCTGACACATTCGGCAATTTGCCATACAAAGGAAATTCAAGACAGCGAATGCAAGCCAGTCCATCTAAAACCCCCAAACTTCCTCCATCTATTTTAAATAGCCATATTTTATTTACTCTGATTAGTTGAGGAATATATAAAAACAGCATCAATAGGAACTGTTACCAAGGAGAATGGTTCATTCTATCTCATAAATGTGTATTTAATTCAACATATTTTCAGTAAATAGTTTTTACACCAAAGAAAATATTACATACACTTGAATTAGCAAGGGATACTTCTTTGATCTGTCAAATTGAGGAGGAAGAATCATCTTGTACCATAAAGCTTAGGGGGAAAAAAAAGAAAAATCTTCATTCCACTATATTCATAGCATTATTTATTTTCTTTAATAACAAGATAACATAAAACTAATTCATAACTAGTAAACTGTAAAAAATCAAGACTATATTTTAAGTTGATTTTTATTACATATTTTTGCCAAATTTATAAATTACTAGCAATCTTGAGTTATTGTTTCTCTAGAAGCGCACATTCTAAAATTAAAATTAGATAAACTCTTTTTAAAAAAATATCAGTGTTGAAATGGAGCTACAGCAAAGTATAAGATCAACTCTATTTACAAACATATTAAAGATCTTTTGTGAAACTCTATTGTTACAGTAAGATTGTTTTACTTAAGACCTTTAATATTATAGGGTTTGGACTATATTTACCCTATACTTTTTTTTTTAAAGGAAGATAAGTGTTCAGTCTCATATTTGTAAATGAGAAATTTTTAAAAGATCTTACTGATGTCATCCACTTCAAGTTTCTTAATTTCCTCTTTAGGTAGCTGGATATTTTTCAAAGCATTTTCCAATTCTTTGTTTTCTTCCAGGATTCTAATTTCTTTGAAAAAAAACAAAATGTTCATTTTCAATTAATAGCATTCCATAAGAAAATTCCTTTCTTAAAATTCTTTTGGGTTTAGTATAGATGAAACTGAAACTGTATAAGGAACTGTATAAGAAATTTTATATTGACAAGCATATTTTTAACCCAGCCTTTAAAGCAGGTATGAGTTTATGAGGACATTAATCATTGCCTCCTGAACTGATCTTCATGGCATCAAAACACATTTTGAGCAGAATCACAGAGGCAACAATGTTTATTCACCATATTTTCCCATCTCCAACTTTTCTAACATGAAGCTATGACCTGAGTAGGTGACTATTTTTTATCATCTACTAAGAAAAAAAAAGTAAAATCTATATTGCTGGAACCTCAAATTAAAATAGGGGTGCCTGGGTGGTTCAGTCGGTTAAGCATCCAACTCTTGATTTTGGCTCAGGTCATGACCTCAGGGCAGGCTCAGCAGGCAGTCTACTTGGATTCTCTCTCTCTCTCTTTCTGCCCCCCCACCCCGCCCCTGCTCATGCGTGCACGATCTCTCTTTCTCTTTCAAATAAATAAATAAATCTTTAAAAAATAATTAATTATATAGTCACAAAATTTGTTTTTAAATTTTCAATGTGTAAAGTCAAATACTCTTTCTGTGATGTACTTTTTCTGTGATATATATATGTATATATATAGGATATATATGACATTTTATAATATATATTAATATAGGACATATATATATTTTTTAGAGAGAGGGAAGGAGACACAAGGGGGGAGCGGTAGAAGCAGAGAGAGAGAGAGAATCTTAAGCAGACTCTATGTCCCGCGTGGAGCCAGACACAGGGATCCATCTCACAACCCTGAGATCATGACCTGAGCCGAAAGCAAGTCAGACACTGAACCGACTGAGCCACCCAAGCACCCCAACATATATTTCTTTTTAAATCTTTTCCTGCTGTACTTAATTAATGTAGGATATTCTTCCTTTTTCTGGTAATTGAATTATTGCACATCATATCCCTTCAGATCATTTTTGTCAGGGTAGTTATACATCTTAGTAAAATAACAATATATGCACGCTCTGATCTCTTTCTGTTTTTCACCTTGAAAGATCTTCAAAAAACCTGCTGCTTATATTTGAGCTTAATTATGTTCACGCTTTAATCTTTGAAACTGAACAATCCATTGATCTCCTGATGCTGCAGTTTGGTGGAATATGCAAATGGGTTTCTAGCAATTGAGGGTTTTTTTTGCAAGTTTTATTTTGAACTAGAATTGATGCTAGTTATCTGCTAGAGAAAAGTTAGACTTTCATGTAACATGTGGAGTTTGTCGATTTATTTTCCTTAAAAGAAGGTCTGGATGACTTCTGAGATATGACAGTTTTTACAAAAGAATCCTGTGAATGTCTTGTTTTTGTGCCTTTTTAAAAGTGGTCCTTGAAGATGGGGAACTGGAGAGGTACTTGTAACTACAGTAAGTTTGCCAAACCATTTCCCTTGTAACTCTCAGTTTTCATATACTCATGGCATTTTGTTCCAACATGTTATATTTAATCTTAGAACAAGTATAGATGTTTTGGTATGAGTTGTATAAGATACATAATAAATTTCATTTTAACTTTGGATAATCCATCAGGAAAGAGATACTTGTGGCATCTTAAAAGTTAGAACAAAACAAAACAAAAAACCCCAAAAAACAAGACAAAAAAACCCCCACCAAATACACAATTCTAAGTACAACGGAGTCAGCTCTTCATTCTCCTTGTGTGGGTTCTGTGTGTGGATCTATTACGGATGAAGGGAATCCTGTGTGGAGCAAGTACACAGAGTGACTGCATTATAATTGCTTATTTATTTATTTTCATATTTTACTTATTATTATATTTATTATTTACTTATTTGCTTTTATCATGTTACCAACAGGTACCGGAAGTTGGAGACTATACACAAGTGTTGCCAGGTTGGTTAGACTTTGATTCCTCCATTCTTTTCCTAGCTATTGAACTTTGCTGATTCATGGCTTACTGAAATGCCAAAGTTAATTTATAAGCTTATTAATGCTCTATAGTCCAGAGAAGCATTAGTAAATTAACTTGGCAATTTTCCCACCCCTTGGAGCAAAATGGGATTTCATAGGACTGTCGGCACCCGGGGTTGCCAACTGGGCTTCTCTATGTAGCTTTGCATTAAAAGCATATAACATGGAAGGAGTGCTACCGCCCAGAGCACCTTTCACCTTATTTCACTCATCATTCTATACTCAGTACCTAGCATACTTAGTACCTAGTACACGATATATATGTAGTATATGCTCTCCATTTATTTGCGGACTCTTCATTATGATGAAATTAAAAAAGAAGAATGATGGATCATGTAAGAATTTTTTGTTTTAATTATATGAACTACTGTATGTTACTCACTAATTATATTATGTGAAGAATCTGTGGAAAAGCTGATAAATGAGGTCATTCGATCAGTTGGGTAATTGTAATGAGCACTTGTTGTGCCTGAAGCAACTAAGCCTCTGTTGGGATGTCTATGTCAAGTGCCTACCCTTCTGGGTTTCTAAAGCACCTGGTTCAGGTCCTATGTTATTTTCAAATGACCTTACCCTACTTTGCCGATAAAATGAAGCCATTGCACTGTTTTCTGCAATGTCTACACACTTTCATACAGTTACATTAGTAATTTCTCCATTCTTGCTCAGCACAATGCCAGAGATGAATCTCCACCTGCCCCTGGACTCCATTTTTTCCCAACTTTTTTGGAGACCTCCCTCCTTTATGTCTTTGACCACTTCTGGTCTCCTAATTTCTTCCATCAGCATTTAACCATACTCAAATGTTTATTATCTTTCAAAAGCAAAATTAAATCTTTATCAACTGCTTCCAGCCATCATCCCTCCTCTTTCCTCCACTCTTCAGGCAGACCTATTGAAAATATTCTTTTTACTTATGTCCTATCAAGCCTAAACTTGCTTCCATCTGGCTCCCACCTCCACTGTTTCTCTGAAACTGGTCTGACCAAGCCAACGGTAATCTCCCTCTTGCTAAATTCATTGATTTAGAGCACGTCTCACTTTACTCTCTGTAGCACTTGACACAGATGAGTCCTCCCTCTTTCTGAGATCCTCTCCTCCCTGAATTCTATGATACCATACTCTCAAGGTTATCCTCCTTCTGTGCCCCTCTCTGTCTCCTTCACAGGTTCATTTTTCTCTTCCCATTTCTCATGTTGGTATTCTGCACAGTTTTATTCCTACTCTGTGTTCTTATCCACTTCCACGGTCTTAGTAACCATGGATTTCATAAATTAATGACTTCTTGTTCCTCATCTTCAATCCAATGTCCAGATCCAAAACTTTGTCACTTCAGACAGCTCCACTTGGATATCCCATTGGCACCTCAAGCTCAACATTAAAAACAAAATTCATCATCTCAAACATTCTTTTGGCTGTGAATCCCTCCTTCAGTAAAAAGCATCAATATCAATCCACTTGACCAAGCCAGACATCCAAGCAGCATTAATCCCTCCCTTATATTTGGAGGTTTCCAGTTTGATGTATCTCTCATTAGGAGACATTTCCTAACCCCCATCCCCCAGATACAGTACCCTGCTTATGTGCTTTCCTATTTCTCTATTTCCCCCATCCTAACCGTGTCCTCACTGTATTACCCACTCACAGGTTTGCATTCCCCATTGATCTATAATCTCCTTGAGGACTTGGACCATATCTAACCCAGTATCTGTTAATTTTAAGGATCTAGTATCTAGCACAGTGTCTGGCTTAATGTGATAGGTGCTTAATAAATATCGGTTGAATAAAGATTTCTGGCACCAAATGCAAAGGAAAATGGGTGGAAAAAAAAAAAACCCTACAAATAAATAGAAGACCCAGCATCCGCTCTAAAAAGCAGCTTATCTGGGAATTTATTAAAGATTCAGATTCTGTAGCCCAATCTAAGATCCACTGAACTGGAATTTCTGGGGAGGGCCTGAGCATCTGTATTTATAATAAATATCTCTGGAGAATTTCATCACGAGGCGAGTTTGCAGAACTGTGTTCTAAAAAAACCGCATTCTATTCGAGGGTTAGAAAACATATAAATACATATGAGAAATGAGAGTGACATGAGCACTGCACCTATTTTGTAAGTATTGGGTGAAGTAATAACACTTTTGTATGCGGTGCCGAAATTGGTATCTGGCAGGAATAGGAGAAGGATAATAAGAAAGTGGAAATTCATGCTCTGAAAAAAGGGAGGCTGACCTTTAGCAGTCATGATAAAATGGGAATCATACATTTATGGGAATTTCCATTAAAATAAAATCTTTCAGATTTGAATGTAGTATTGCTTTAAAATGTCTCTTACTCAAGCCATACTGAGAAATACAATCTTTTATTCTTTAAAGGTATTTCATTATTAGACATGAGGTAAAAAAAAAAAAAAAAACACAAAAAACAAAAAAAACCCCTTCAAAATGGCACTAAATTCACAGTCCCTGTATTACAATGCCTGTCCTGCCCAGAGCTTCTGAATTGACTGTTTTTTCTCATTACCTTATTTTCACCTATTTTACTTGAGCCATTGAGCTGGCAGTCAAACTAATCCCGGAGCAGTCTCCTGACTTGTCAGCAAAGCTGTCCGGGGAGGATCACAGGCACGAGTCCTGAAGTCCCTCATTGTCCCTCGTCTCCATCAACTTCAACCCTATAACGTTGTTCAATAGTAAATCAAAAGACAACAGGGGAACTGCAGGGAGAGTTATGGGGGCAATCACACACTCGGATCACTCTGCCGAGAGCAAAGACGGTCATCTTTGATCTGTGAGCTATTTTGAACCAATATCACAGATATGGGATGGAGGAGGACCATCTTGATAATAGTTGGAAATGGGAAAAGCCTCTACATTTCAGGGATTTCATTTGTAGCAACAGTGTGATGTAGCTGTTAGAACAAAAAAGCCAGCGTGATAATCAGACAGCCTCTGCTTTGAACTGGACTCAGATCTGGAATTTGTCTCTAGTTTGGAATGCTGCAACAAAGCAGGAATTCTTATTTGGGAGGGAGGTTGTACTAAATATCCCGAGTTTCCTTCCAATGCTAAGCTTCTGTGTTTTTTATAAGGCTGCCTGGGGAAGACAGCATGAATCCCTGTGACATAACTCATCTGTGTTATGCCAGGTTCTTACTGCAAATAATTATTAAATTTCAGAGGATCAGGTTTGACTCAAAGAATATCCAAGTCTATGTGACAATAAGCTCTATGACCACAGGATTCCATCACAGTTCCCCTTGTTGGTGTGGGGAAACTGTCTTGGTGCCTCTTGTGTAATGTCACCCAGAGTTCAGGATTTCTTTAGACAACAGCATGCAAGCGAGCGTACCTTGATCAGTGTGGCCGTCATGAAGGGTAGAAATGGGGAGGCCTGGGCCTGTGCACAGGATGAAAACAAAACCATGCTTAAGCTTTAAAATAACACTGAGTTTCCAATAAGAAACTGGTCATATTTGTGTCAAGCTCAAGTATATCTTAATTCTACAGCTGTTTTTTTTTTTTCCCCATGGAGAAGCAAATACCACATTTTAAGTTACATTTAAACAACACATGAGATCAGAACACAATCGAAGAACAGATGTGAGAGAAGAGTTGCCCGTGCACTTTTCCAGGAGTGATCGGAATAGTCCAGCTCTCATGACACAAACGGCCCCCAGGATCTGCCATGATAAATGGCCCAGTGAGAAGACATCACGTTGTATGGGCTAGCGTTAGCTGTGTCTTTTTTATCCGATAACCTTCACCAGCACCCAGATGATACTCTCAGTCTGGCTTCTTGGTCCAATGTTCAGTTTATTTGGGAGGGTGGAACCCAGCATCTTTCCCCCCCACCCCATGTAATTAATAGATGCAGAAATAAATTTGTATAGAATCTGTTACCTGTATGCTGTGGCAGGTGACATTCCCTGGGAAACAGACCCAGAAGTTTTGTGGGCCAGAGATTTTTCTGGGGGTAGTATTAGGATGCTCACTTCTGGGAGAGGAAGGATGAGGTGGTAAGGGAAGGTGGGCTTTAGTGCAGTCAAGACACAAACCTCAGCCGACCCCACAGGGAGCTCTGGATGGCCTGCAGAATGGCCTCCATGTACAGGGCTGGCTTTTATACCCCAGATTGGAGCAGTCATCGGATGTGGCAGGGGACGAGGGCGATTCCCAGGGTGGGAGCTCGGCTGTGAGCTGTCGGTGGCCACCAGCACTCTCAGCAGCTAGCGAAATGAGGGATTCGGCCCGGAAGTGGGGGGTTCTGGGTGACACACCAGTGTCCACTACATATTACAGCGTGGAACTCAGGTTTTCTGTGCAGAAACTGGCCATTTTAACAAGATCTGCACATAATTACACACTAATTATCTCCAACTCACTTGAACCACAGGATAAAATAATACCTGGAAATACACGTTTTTAAAATTTTTAATTTTTTTTAAGTAGGCTCCACACCCAGTGTGGAGCCCAACGTGAGGCTTGAACTCATGACCCTGAGATCAAGACCTGAGCTGAGATCAAGAGTGGGACGCTTAACTGCCTGAGCCACCCAGGCGCCCCTGGAAATATACTTTTAAAGGATAAATTTGCTCTGACAGTCGATGGGTTAAAAGAAACAACATGGAAGCTGGGAGTAGAGGTTCATTTGCACTCCTGATGCTTCTTCCTTCTTTGTGGAACATAATTAGAGTAGCACCCTAGAGCCCAAGCAAGCTGAAGCAAGGGTAACCTTTTTGATGAGTTCTCAGAAGACCTGGATAGAGAGAAGTACCTCCTTCTTCTGCTTTGTTCCTGGCATCTTTCTGCCTGTTCTTGAATGGATCCTCATGCTCTAAGGGGGACAATGCTGGGGCCTGTGGGGGCCGCCAGTGGCTTTCTAGTCGTACCCATATTTGTGCAATTGTAATTCTGAGTAACCTTTACAGGTGATAAAGTTAATATTTTAATTTCCTCCCTGACCCCTCAGGTGAACTTGAGAGTAAGGAGAAGGGATATTATTTATTAGGCTCTCTCAAAAAATAATTCTCTATTGTGTGGAGTTTCAAAATTTTATAGAATTTCATTTTCAGAGATTCTCATTTTGACCAGCTTTTCCTCAAAGTTATTAGAAAGGACAAACACATATTATATTTTTGGTCAGAATGTAAGGAACTGAAACATGAATCTGAATTTCTTGACTTCCGTCAACAAGCATCCACCCTATGGAATTTTCATGGGCATGCAGCTCCAGGAGTGACAACTAGCATATCTGTTTTGGCCAAATTCTGAGACAGACTAATGACTGGCCACCCTGGGTACAAATGGCCTGAGCCTGTGGTCACAGAGGCATCAAAGCACCAATTGTCTGGAGTCCCTCCTTTGCATTACTTCTGTTCCATCAGCATCAGGAAGAGGATTTTTATCTATTTAATCCTATTATCTGGGATTTACTCACCATCTCTTGGAGAGTTTGAAGTTACATAATGAGGCTTTACTCTTAGTCCTAAAGGGAAAGATTTCAAGGTTTTTCTTATGATGGCTCAGTGACTCATTTTACTGGAGCTTCAAAAACACCAGACGATGTGATGCTTCCCACACAGTATATTTTTTGCTAAATGGGAAATTACCATACTGCCGAGCAAGAGTGAGTGTGGAAAAGTCAGGCGATTCAAGTTCTAGAAAGGACTCTTCCACCAACTTTTGAGGAGAGCTTAGTCTTTGCTTCCTTATCTTTTCAGTGGGCACTCAGACTCAAGCAAATATTAGGAAGACAAAGTGATATAAAAAGTGGTAGAGTGCTTTCAGAAAGGGTTGAAACATCGTACAAATGCAGAATGTGTATAAACATAAATGAATGTATGCAAGTGTAGGGTCACTGAGGTCTCTATGGGTAAATATGTCAGCATAAGAACAAGTTTTTTGTTAGGCTTTGCAAAAGGCAATAGTGCTTTGATCTTCTTTAGCACCGATGTTCATTTAACAATTACGCCTTATGTGTAATTATTGTGCAGTAGCCATTTTTCTTGGCCTTATGAATGTAAAGATGAAAAGAAAGCAGCCTCTGCCTTCAGGAGAGAAAGACAAACAGATGACTCAGTATAGTTAGTTCAATGATACTATATGCCTGGCATGTAAGCTTTCAATATATGTTGCATAAATACATAGCTTGGGTTGAAGAATGTTGCATATAATTTGAGAAGGACATTTAATATATATCTTTAAGTGACATAACCACAATCAGCACATACAGTCATGAACAACAATCTCTTGGCTTTTGAAAGATGTCACTGACTCAACACACTGTGTTAAAGTAATTGTATCAAACTGACATCTTGTGCCATCTTAAAGGGAGCATTTGGGTTAAAATGTTTATCCACCGCTGCAGTCAATTGAGCCTGGGCTCGGGTTCTGGGGCCAGGTGATTGGGATGAGGAAAGTGGAATGACAGGGCAGCCTTCCTTCTGGGAATTAAAGAACCTGGGGTCTTCTGCAACTGGTCAGGGATCTCCATCAGCCAAAGATTCCATTTGTTCTCTGAGCTGCTTTCCACTGGGAGTTGATACTAGAAACAGTAGAGTGGCATGTATTTTGTAATAACATTCTCTGTTTGCTGTTCCTCACCAGGGAGACTCAGGGATTAATTATGGGGGTGGGATAGAGAATGGAAAAGTAGATATTTCTCAAGTCCATTTTCCAAATCTCCACGATGCCTACCAAGACCCCAATATATTTCACGGATCTACCGACACGTAACCAATCTGTTTCATGGCTTGTCGTAAGTTCAAGATATAGATAAGATGTTATGCACAAAAGAAAATTATTTGGATAGAAATTATTAACTAAATGTACACACGGCCTAAAAAACCAGGAAGTATTTGGTGTATTTTATTCCCTATGACTTTTTACTATTTGAATGAATTACTTATGTTATGTTTCCCAAATTTAGAAAGAACATACGAGGTGACAAAAGTTTACTTTCCATCCTCACTGAAACTATCATTCAAAGAAATATTGGCCTCCGAGGGAAGGAGTTCAGGTTTCCAGGACATTATTCTTTCCCCTGGCTGTCGGAGTTTGACATTTCTCCAGGCAAATGGGGCCAAAGTCCAGCAACCGTTTTAACAGAGAATGCTTCTTTCTGTGACACTGCTCGAGTCTTGCTGTGATAGCGAGTAGATGGTGTTTGCATATAACGTTAACCTCACGCTGCCGCAGCACACGGTCGGTACGAGCTTGGGATTTACCGTCAACACATCCCTGCTCCCATCCTGGCTCTGCTGCTTACCAGCAGTGTGGATCCTCTGCAAGTCATTCTATTTCCTCAACTGCAAAATACCGGGATAAAAATGCTCTCCTATTTTCCTTTCATTTTTTTCCCCCCATAAACGTTAGATAAGATAACAGAGGTAAGATCCTCATATATAACAACTGTTCGATGACCTGAAGTGTAGGATTGATCAGGGGAAGGTGATGATGAGGACACCAACATTGGCAGGGTGGTGGTGGAGCTCGGGGTCCGTTACCTACCGTAGCAGACAAGCGCATAGTACTTGGCGTAGTCACTGAAACTTGCTGTGTAATATTGGCACCTTTCTTTCCTTAGATGGCAAGTAATGCACTTTTTGCTTGGAGGATGGCTTCCAATGCTAATTCTAGAGGAAAATGAAAATAAAACTAAGCTGAAATTTTGAGATTGTATTTATCAAAATGTACTACTCCATGTAAAATGACTAATTTACATATTGACATCAAACCCACTCTATTTTTCTCTTGCCAATATCATTTAAAGTGAAGGGGAATTACAGTATTTTGATGTAGCCTGATTTTTCAATCATCTTTGCCTGAAGAGGCACAAGCCTTGAGAGAGAAGCCCTTCGGTTTCTCTGGGGTGGGAGAAATATCTAACACCTTGAATGGGAGTGAGGTAACCACTTCCCATAGCCATTCATCCTTTACATCTTACAGAGTGCTTGGCAATGCATAGTTCTTCATCTTCCCATCTCTCTTATTGTACTCCCATGCAAAACAGGCAAGGAAAATCTGGCAGGCTCACCAAGAAAGGGGTCGCTGTTCTTATCATATATCTGGAAGGGGAAATCAGTCATAAGCAAAGTGGAAATAAAAAAACCATAGTTTTTAAGTGCCTCCTGTGCCTTCCATTCCTTTCTAAAGGAAGTTTAGGGTCAGAGAAGCTCTTCCTGGTAATGCTTGCTCCCCACCACACTCCTACACAAGCCAGCCTGTACCTATCACGTCGGACCCGCCCTCTCCCCAGCAGAGCCTTCTGCATGGCTTCTGATTGGGGTGATTGGCTTTAATATACAGACTCCCAGACCTGACCCCAAACCCTCCGAATCAGATTCTCATTTGGGCCAGACTAGATGGTATGATGCCAGGCTAGGGTCAGGGTCAGAGTCTGTTGTGGCTGATGAAATAATCTGCTGCCGCAGTGTTCCCTCTGCTGCTGCCCCTGACCTTGCCCAGGGCATGGTAGATGGGAACCAGAGACCTCACTAGCACTACAGAGGGATTCTCTCCAATAGATAAGAAGTCACGATCCAGGAGGGAGCAGAGGAATGCAGCAGAGGGAAAATTCCTTATTTCCTTGGTTACAGTTCACATTCACGTTCACATTTTGGTGTAATCCTGGAAATGTTAGGTAGGCAGTTAACAGTAAGGGGGCTAGGTCAGCATGCCCAGGTACAAAATTCTGGCTCTAACAATATCACCTGCCTCCTGAAGTTGTGGGGATTAAATGAAATTACGTATGTAAAGTAGATAAAAATGTGCCTGACATATAGCAGACTACCAGCCGATGGAAACTATGACTTTTACTTCTATATCCGGAGAGGGCTGTTGAGGGCACCATTCCAATCACCAAGGGTACAACTGGACCAACTTAAACACTAATTTAGGAACAGAGATGAATTCCTTCCAATAGTAATAGGCTTATGCCAAAGTGAACCATATTAAAAGAAATCACATGATATGGCAATAACCACAATGCCTGGTACACAGTAGGGACTTAATAAGTGGCTGCTAAATGGATGAATGTCCGCAATTACCTCTCAATTTAGTTGAAGTATTTAGTATCATGTTTATATCAGCATTAGAATTTCTTGACTTTTTTTCTGAAAACATTTTGAGTTAGCTAATATTTGGGGGGTGTATATATTTTTTAAAGATTTATTTATTTGAGAGAGAGAGAAAGTACGTGTGCATGCATGAGCAGGAGGAGGGGCAGAGAGAGACGGAGAGAGAGAATCTCAAGCAGACTCCTCGCTGAGCATGAAGCCCGAGACAGGGCTCCATCTCACAACCTTGAGATCATGACCTGAGCCAAAACCAAGAATTCGATGCTTAACCACCTGAGCCACCCAGGCACCCCAGGGAAGTGTATATTTTTCTACTGATGTGGTGTACAGCATTCTCTCAATGTTTTACCTTGATTCATATATAATTTTTGTTACATTTCAGGCTTTAAAAAATATTCTATATATCCACAGGCCTCTGACAGATTTTCATTCATGTATTAACGTATAAAAATATTAGAATGTATTGACATAAATTACCTATAGATATTTCTTCTTCCAGGGTAGCCTTCAAATTCATTGCTAGAATAAAACCTGAAAATATATCCAGAAGTTATTAAATAAGTATTGATAACTAAATAGTGACAGAATTGTTAGTACTAATACTAATAGAATAAACAATATAGTCCAATGTTTGTCTAATGAAACTATATTAATTGGCACTTAGGTTGATAAGCCATTGCTGTTTATAACACTGAATTTTATGTACCTCCTCTGACTTTCAATTCATAGGAGAAAGATTAAATTATGCTGAATATTCCTTTTTTTATTATAGGTATATTGATTCATTAGTTATGAGTTACACAAAATAAGGTAGGATATTGATTATTATCACCCTCTTCCTGACAGTTTACTGGTTTCTCTATGCTATATTAATTTTGTCCATGATTCCGAAGACATTTTGAATTTGTTTTACAGAAGCTCTCACAATAGATGAATTTGTTATAAATCCAGAAATGCATCCGCACTATGACACCACACAAAGGGCCATGTTAATTCACCGAGATGCAAAAGAAGTCACAAGAGAACATACTTGTTACTTAAGTATCTGGGTCCCAGTTCTAACCTGTCTTAATATAGCTATGAAGTGGGAAATCCAATTTAGTGGCATGATTTTCACTCCTCTGTGAGTTCATCTGAATATCACGAAGTAACTGTCTTTCTTTTTTTTTTTCCTTTTTGGAAGAGCATAATGGAGTGTAGAAAGTCGGGTTCGGTTACCCATTTTTAATTGTTAGGACTGTTCAGTGGCCCAGGTGGTTTTATGTCTTCACTGTCATAAACACCTCGTTATCCCCAAGTAGAAAGAAAAGGTAAGAGAATGCAAATCACTCCTAGGATTGACTGTGTCTTCTAAACCAGCAACCTTCCACGTGCCTTGACTAACTTCACATGACTCCGACTGAGGGGACGGTCACTTGCACTTGTCTTCCTCACATCATCTCAAACTACCAGTGAATAAACTACTCCATATCTTTTCCAAGCGGCCCCCCGCAGGTGTCCTGTTCTGTCAGAAGCTTCACGGTTGCCTTCCTCTAACCCTGGGAACTGAGTCCACTTTGCCTTTCCTTCCCCTTTTCCTTCAGGACCGCGAAGTCAGCAGTCTTGTTCATCCTCTATCTGTCCTTATGGTCATATACCCTTCCTCTCATTCATTTAACAAATATTTACTGACTTCCAGTGCTGCATCAGGCACTATGCCAAGTGCTAAGGACACAAGAAAAAGGAGGCATAGCTTCTCCGTCCAAGAGTCCATATTTCATTGGCACTGTTCTAGTTCAGGTCCCCATCGTTGCAAGCTTCGATTAAGACCATGGCTGGGCCTTCCTGCCTTTGGGTTTCCCCTACCTCTGTTTCTACTTCACAGTATTTGGTAGGAAGTAATTGCTCAAAAAATGATAGCTGTTACAGATAATGATCTTAAATTCATATAACATTGAATCACTACAAAAAAATGTCTGTATCTATGGGCTGCCCTTCATGGACTTTTGAAGCTTGCTCCTTTCTTCAAGTGCTGAAGTGTAAAATTTGTGTTTAGAAGTAGTTGTTATTTTTAAAATTTTATACTTTTAATTTATTATCTACCAGGTATCAGAAGAGACATGACCCCTTACTAAATATTCTTTCCTGAAAGAAATCATGTTAACTAGCTGTTAAAGACTGTGCAATCTTAATGAAACCAGAGCTATCTGCACTAACCTCTAGAGTAAGTAACCAAAAATGCTCTTAACGAAGAGGTGGTACAGTATCATTTGTGTGTCCATCAGTGCTAATTAAAACCTGAATGGTGCATCATGCTTCATGCAATACTTACAGTGAATCCTGTGTTACTCTGAATATATTTATGGCCTCCCACTTGCCACTTGTAATTTGAATAGCATTTTCCTATAAAAAGACAAACATTATGTTGTGTGAAGCTGAGCGTTATTTGAGCAACCTCAAGTGAATGATCTTTGAGGAGATAAATCTTGGAAGGAACATACCACAGTGTCTTTGATATAGTGAATATGTTTGTAGCCATCCTTGTCGCTAAATATTTTGTAGTATGAAATGGCATCATAGCTGAAAACTGGTGTTGAAACAAAGAACTGAAAGAAATGAACAGAGGTTATGTTCAAAAGACAAACCAAACTAAAACTACAGATTTTTTAAAAAAGCAGTGGATAGTTACGATTATAGGAACCAGAACGCCTTGCCTCCCCTGCCTTCCATCACTCACATCTGAAATCCCATTCTTTCAGATAGACAGCTTTTCTAGGGATTCCAACAGGCATTTGCACATTCCAACTGCTGCTTAATTGCTACTACATACCACTGTGTTAATAATGTTTAATTCCATTGAACGTCTATGCTTGGAGATAGTGTGGTTTGAAAGAGAGTTAAAAGAATCACAAGTGAGTGTTGGGGATATTTAGCCAAGGTCAAACTTCAAAATGTGGTATATGACCAAAGTGTGACTCATGAAGGCTGATAGTTCTGATTTTTGATTTGTCTGATGCCAAGCACCTAATGCCAATGATTCAATGAAGACATTTTAAAGATGAAAACATCATGGCCTGCAAGCCACCGTTTTTAACATTGGAAAGAAACTTCTAGAACTTCTAGACTTGAGAGAAAAATGTTTTCCAGGACAAGCTAGTAGGAGGTTTACTCCTTGAGCTCAGGGAGCGAAACAGGCCTCGTTGCCTGTCTCTGGCCTCTTCCCAGGGCCCCCACTGGCCACTTGCTGGGAACTGCTGAATGACCCAAGGAGTCTCTGACACTCAGCTTTCCTGCGCCCTGGAGCAGAGCAAGTTACATCTCTATATCTGGAATGGTATAGATAACTCAAATCCTGCAAATATCCTCACATAATTTTTAGCTAGTAGTTTCGCCATTAAAAAAAATTAGCCATTAACTGAACATAATAATAAAAGGACCCCATTCATTTCCACTGAAAAAAAAAAAGACAAAAAAAATAGCCTTATCTTATATTTGTTGGCTTTGTTGTCATTGGGTTGTAAAAGAAAGGCAAAGTGGTAAAATGGCTATAGGAAGAAAGAGCTGCTCTGCATCATGCCCGGTAGAGATTCCCACAAATAATCCCAAACCAGCTGTCTCTGGCCAGAGAAACAAGTTGTTCAACTCCTTCAGAACTGACCAAGAGACAACAACCGAACTACCAGTATCTTTTAGTTGCCATAGGCCTTTTTAGTGATGGCTCCATGTGTGATCTGATAATTGATGCTTTTTGATAAAAATTTATGGTTATGATTACTTGATATTAAAATGTAACTTATTTGAGTATGGTGTCTGTAGTGGTCTGAATAGCATTCTCCAAAATTCATTTGAACCCAGACCTCCGATGGTAACTATGATGGACTGGGATTGTTTCTATCTCCTCCCAAATTCATATTTTGAAACCCTAACCCCCCACTAGGATGGTATTAAGAGGGGGGACCTTTGGCAGGTGATTAGGATGAGATGAGGTCACAGGTGTAGAGCCCCATGAATGGGATTAATGCCCTTATTAGAATTACCAGAGAGCTTGCTTCCCTTGCTCTGTTCTCTACCATGTGAGGATCCAAGAAGTTGGTGGTCTGCAACCCAGAAGAGAGCTCTCACCAGAACCCAACCAGGCTGGCACCCTGATCTAAGACTTTCCAGCCTCTAGAAGTGTGAGAAATCAACTTCTGTTGTCTCTAAGGCACTCAGGCTATGGCACTTTCTTTTAGCAGCCCAAAGGGGGAAGATAATGACCCTATTTGCAGATATAATCAAGGTAAGAATTGAGATGTGATCCTATTGGATCAGGATGGGCCCTGAATCCAATCTGGCTGGTGTCCTCAACAGAAGAGAGGATACCACTAGACCCAAGGGACATGGGGAAGAAGACTTCGTGATGGTGGAAGCAGAGATTGGAGAGATGCAACTGCGAGCCAAGGAAGTCCAAGGACTGCCAAGAGCCCCTAGTAGCTGGAAGAGGTGAGAAAGAATTCTTCTCTGGAGGCTTCAGAGGGAGCAGGACCCTGCTGACACCTTGACTTTGGACTTACAGCCTCCAGGATGGTGACAGAGTGAATTTCAGTTGTTTCAAGCCACCGAGTTTGTGGTAATTTGTTGCGGTGGTCTCAGGAAACTAATATGTCCTAAGTCTTATCACTCTGGCACAGAACGGATGTCTTACACCAAATGAAAAATGGAATAAGGAGAATCTATCTCCTTACACAATTCCTTTGTTAGTTTCATTAATCATAAGACCAGCCTCGGTGGGATTTGGGGTATTGAGACTAATGCCTCTAAATGAAATTGAAAGTGAACTGAGTGAAAAAGAGGCCCAGGGAAAAGAAATTCTGGCTTGTAATTTTGTGGATGGAATTTCATTAGCATAGGTCATCATAACAAGCCATTCTTTCATTTTAGAAGAAAGCTTTGCCTACTTAGGCCAATGATAATATACCTACTTACTAGTAGGCACTTTGCAATGCCTCCCTCTCACACCTCAGGGTGAAAGACAAAAAACAGAACTACGTTGTCTTCACTGCTAAAATGGAACCAGGGTCACAAAATATTTTAAGATGCCAGAGTAAAAACATATTCTCCTCATACCTCGGATTAGTAAGGAACTGTAAAAAAGGTTTTGTTCTAGATGAAGACTTAAAATTTCATTTTCATTGAAAAAAAATAAGAGGGCAGGGTGTTATGTTTTAAGATATCAGAATCAGGCGAACAGGAAGAATATCTCTGCTAAGCGAAAACTGTTATCTTCTCCTTTTTATTGCACACGGTGAAGACAGCTGCTTTAGATGAACAGGTAACTTGGGTGAGCTAAAGAGAGTGTGAAATATTTCCGCCTTCACTTTCCCAGAGCTGGGTCCATCGTGCATCCTGAGTTAAGTGCTTCTGGCGGCAAGTCACGCCTGGACCCTGGGTAAGCACCCATAACTAGGTGGTCCTCAGTTTTAACAAGGCCTTTCCACAGCCCCTTTATCGTGCTTAGATTTTCTGATAAATTACTCACCTCTATGTGCAAAGCCATTTCAAATATTATACTTGGAAGGTAAGATTATTCACCACCTGATAATTTCTTACCATGGTTGGGAAACAACCCTGAGGTCCTACTTAAAAAAGGCTGATGCCTAAATGGAGTCCGCATTTGGTGAAAAGCACAGACTTCAAGCATTGAGTAGAAAACTCATTTTTCTGGCAACCAAATTCAGCCAGCTTTATTTGTGAAACAAGGAAATAAAGGCTCACTTAAAAGTTAAAAAAAAATACAAACCCAAAACAACCCTCATTTTTTTGAACAAAGGGATTTTGCCAACAGCTAAGGGAGGTGTAGTGTATTGCTTACTTATTTTTAAAATAATTTAAATGTGGCTTTGCACCCTAAGATGTATGCTTTTAGTTAGTGCTTGTTCTCCAAATTTTACTAACTCAATACTAGATCCTTTGATTGAAGGCTTCTTTTTTTTTGGTCTGTTCTCTACAGGGTGAGAAGAAATTTGTTTGAAGTGAACTCGTGGTTGTTATTTTTCTGATCAAATACCAAAGGAGATGTTAGGTTATTTCCCCCAAATTAAGACACCGAATATCTCGTGCTGGAGGACAGAAAATGATAGGTAAAGCTCTATGTGCCAGTGCCCTGCCTGCAGCTGACAAGTGCATTGCTTTACACAAGTCATTCAGTCTCACTCCTCTGATTCACAGGCGGTTTCCAAGTGTTTTTCAGTTTAAATTTCCTTAATAAATTCTAAAGGAACAACTCTAAAATTGCTCTCTAATTTTATATTGATATGACTAGCCTGTACACTTTCTCTAAAAACTTCGTAAATATTACTTGAACAAATGTCTGAAAGATATACAAATTTCTAGGTTATTTCTGGGTAATTTTATTAAGCCATTGGTTTGATTATAGGTCAAAGGAAGCTATCCAGAATATTACGACATAGGAGTTATGAGCCTATAAAGTTATGGCCTGACTTTCAAAAGACATGTCAAAACTTATAAAATCTAATGAATGACCTCTTCAAAGCAGCTGCCTTGGGAGAATGTGAACCTACTCCTGAAAGCTATCACTGCAAAGATTTTTCGATGATACCTCTTCTGGTATTTAGAAATTTACTGATTATTGGGTAAATTTTAGGAGATCGAGATGAGGACATGAAAAAATAATTTTTCCCAATAGAATTCCAGAGCTATAGACATTAAAATGATCTAGCACAAAATCATGTTGAAGATAAATAACGCATTGTTCACTAGATTTATTTTGGCATGATTTTTTAAAAAATAATTTTTGATTTCATGTAGGGATCTCATCTTCCCTCAAAGGATATGCATGTGCTTCCACTGAGGGTATTTAAAACAATGTTTTATGGCTTTAGAAGGCAATTAATTAATTAATTGATCCATTCATCCAGCTCATGTTTGCTGAGGTTACAAGGCTGGTGCTATACAGATTGTAAAAATTGATAAGGTACAAATAACTCTAAGATGCTTATAAATAAGAGATTTCAAAAGATGCATTCTAAAATATTTAGGTGTATTTTGAATGCTGGTAGCATTTTCAGAATAAAAGTGTGTGGATTCCTAAAATCATGTCTTTGAGAAGACTGTTGGTATCATTGTTTATCTATTTGTAAAATCATATCATTCATGTCATTCTGTAGTAACTCCCGCTATGTTATCATAATGGAGAATACAACCAAAGGGAGTTTTCAAGTATTCTTCTTTGCTTTCATTCTTTACTGGAAATTTTATAATGGGAGTGAACTCATAGATTAACTTCCCCTTTCCTCAAGTTTTCAAATAATGATCTAGGAATTACCTTTTTGGAAGATGAGCTTCGGATTGACCAACATTTCAAAAATTTAGAAAATCCTGTCCTTTCACTGAATACTCCTGATTTTTCTTGCGTTATTTACTACAGTGGCAAAGAGTGAATGCAAATAGGACTTGCCCATTTTTTTTTTCTCAATTACACACCTATCTTTGTTACCTTGCTACTTTAGAGTATAACTTACACTTAATGTATATAATTAATAAAGTAATAACTATTCTCAAGTTAATGAATAAAACTGAAATATCTTTAACTGAAGACAGAATAAATATATGTAAGCTAATATCGCTAAATCCAGAAAAGTGTACAAAAAAGAGTTTTTAATATCTGATGATTTTTAGTCATTTACCCACCTAAACTTTGAATTTTTATGAGTTATCATCATACAATTGACTCTGAATTCTTTATTGTCCTTGTATCACGGGTTAGTGTGTTAAAGGCACTAAGAGTTTTCTTTTTCTTTGCATGTGCCACTCAGAGAAACTGTGTGTGTGTGTGTGTGGTGTGTGTGTGTGTGTGTTTAAATCCAAATACTAGTTGAATTCAATATGCTTGAAATAAGTGGCAGCATCCACACAACATTCACTTATTCTCTGTCCTATTGTGTATTCTTCATGGGACATTAGACACAATTTATAATTTTGTAAAACATGATTTTTTTACACTAAAAATTCTCACAAATTACTGAATAAACCTATCCCCCAAATTCTACATATAAGTGATCAAAAACCATAACAAAACACACGTTTTCCTATTTGATACCACTTAAAGACTGGAAAAATATATAATTCATTTATTCATTTCAGTCTATATAAAATTTATTAAGAGGTAGGTTGTCTTTAAATGACTAAGAATACCAGTGTATTTGGTTCTTCTGGTTTCAAATGGTTAATAATTATTATTTTAAGCTGATCAGGAATTGTGATCCCTTTTGAAAAATAATCTTATTTTATTTGCTTAATAAGAATATTAACTATGAATATCAGAAAGTCAATTAAAAAGCTAAGGTTGGGACATGAGGAATATGATTTGTTCTCAACAGAATTTTAAATATATAGACATTAAAACTGTCTGGCACAAGATTGCTGAAAGGATCACTACCTTTGTGTGTAGTATTTTTTTTTACCTTGTTATTTTTTCTATGAAACAAGTAGTGTCAACAAGTAGTGTCGGTTTGGATACATTTGAAATAGGTCCTTTGATAGCTGAGAATCTGTCAAGTGACATTAAAATACAAGGAAAAGATAGCAAAATCATACTCCACCAGCCCATCCAGTTCTGCTTTCTTCTATATGCTCCTGGGTCTAAAAGAAAGAAAGACCACATCAAGCATACTATTAGGAGAACAGTTTTTTCTAGATATGACCTGGGCATTTGAACCAGTTAAGCTGTTTACTCAAACTGTACTATTGTAATTGAGTAACTTCACACTTGAGTTTCAGATGACCATATGCACAACCTTATACATCAGCCCTATGGCATACACATGAGTAATGAGTAATCTAAGAGCTGGCTCTTATTGCCAACTTTTAAGAATCCTGGTTTAATTTTCCATGAGGCGGTGCCTGGAATTATTACATCTACGGAAGCCTAGCACAGCCCCTAAGCACTTGGTGTCATGTAGTTTAAAAAGGCATTTCACAGTGGAGTTTAGGTTAATTTTTTTCTTTTCTCCATCTTATTAAGTAGGTAGGAATCTTAAAATGTGCACTGGATCTTATTTTGATGCCTATTTTTGCATAAGGCAACCAATCACTTATTGAACAAAATTTAGTAAGCCTAAAAGGATGAATAAGCTTTCCTAGACAAATAATTAGAGAAAGAACATTCTAGGTGAAATGAACAACACAGAGACCAGGCCAGCTTAGTAGACCACAGGCGTAGTTCACTATGGCTGAGGGGAGGGTGACTACTGAAAAGAGTTGAAGATGAGGAAAGATGCAGGGGTATCAGAAAGATCCTGGAGAAACTCTAATGCCGCCCTCGGAAGTTTGGACTCCCCCTCTGGGTAAATCCTTTGAAGGATTTCAAAATCACAGTTTGGAAAATATAATTGCAAATATGATACAGAGAATGGATTAGAAGTGAGTAAGATAGAAGGAGGCAGAGAGATCAACTGGAAGGCTATTGTAGTTTGGAAAAAAGATGATAAAAGCCTGCATCTAGGTATTGATATTAAGGGTGGACCAGAGAAGATGTAGCCGGAGATACTTAAAAGTTCAAATCATCAGAATAAAGTTGAGGGGCAAATGGTAACCAAAACCTCTGGTATAGATGAAAATCACCTAAAGAGTAAGTTGAGAGTTGTGGCAAAGACTGTAAGATTATCAGCAATCTTTTGCTGATGTCTTTTTGCTCGGACTAGCCAGGCTCCATTGATTAGGATGTGGTCATGTGATAAGTTCTAACCAATGATGTGTGAGCAGAAGTGACTCATTCCACTTCTAGGCCTAACCTATAAAAAAACCTCTTGAGCATGATCCTCCATTCCCTTTTCCATCCCCCAGCTGGATGTTGGTGGTCAGGTTTGAATGACTTTGGACTAGCCTTGGAAGTCACTAGATAAGACAGCAGAAATGCCATCAACCTGAGCACTCCATCTCCCACCCTCACCATTCCCCACTCACCTGGACTCACTAGTAGGTAGTTACATGAATGTGCAAAACGTTTCTATTGTCTTAACCCACTGAATTACTGGAAGGGTTTTATTGTTGTTATAGCAGTTAGCCTATCTTGCAAATACATTAATTTGGAGAATAATAAGATCTCTAGAGAACAGAAAAAGAAGAGCTGGAAACAAAAGGAACAGCCAGTGAAGAAGAAAGAGAACCATGAGTGAGGGTACTGTCATAAAAAGCAAGGGAATAATAAATCTTAGGCACAGCTTTGTTACTCAACACTTTGTCGTTCTTAAATTTGAAAATGTGTTCCATGTACTTATCAAGTTATTTTGAAACTGGGGTTGTTTTGAAATCCTAAGGTTAATTAAACCTGGTATTTTAAATTTAATCACTGTTTTGGGCCATTAAACTAAAGCTTATATTCCAAGGAATTCCACATCTCCTCGAATAAGCATCTTATATATTCTGTCAGTTTGGATTAAAGTTGTCCCTGATTTTGATAAATTAGAATTTCAGATTCCAACGCAATTGCCGTTTTTAAATTCCTTTTTTTTTTGAGAACTAAAAATTGTGTCTAAATGACCGATCTTACAGTTTTAAACTAATAAAATTAAAGCAACAATTCCTCATACCTAGCTTCAATAAAAACAGTCAAGATATAGTCCTCCAAAGCTGATTTATCACATGAATGGTTTCTAATTAACTGCCACAATCAAGTTTATTCTTTTCTTCCCCCCATGCTACTGCATTAAAGCCAAAATCTTTCTGTTTTGTATATCAAAATATAAATAAGATAAAAATAAGCTTCTAGCATATTCCATCAAAATTAGTCAAGCTTCTTACAGAGTAGTGATTTAAAAAATATTTTTAGCCTGAGTAATGTTGACTATTATAGTCCTGATATATTTCCAAATAGATTCATATGACTCTTTTCTTGCAAAACATAGTGTCCTAATTTCGAGATGGAATTTAGTGATTTACTTTGATTGCTCTGTGTTTTTTTTTCTTACTTTATAAAATAGGTTTATTCTATATTTGGTTTAATGAAACATGTCTTCATAATTAGAAGTCTTATGAAATGTATCCATCAAATTTCATATTTAAAGAAAACATTTTGTATTTCTTAGTCTCTAATATGAGTACTTCTGAACAGGCTCATTTTAAAGCTTTTAGATTGCTGAAGTACTTGTCTAACTCATTAATTAAACAGATTATGTTTCATTTGAACAATAGAAACAATTAAAACTCAACAATAAATCTGTGCCTAATTTTCAAGTTTTTTTCTCCCCAAAATTAACACAGTATAAGGTACTCTCAAGGTAACAAGAGAGCAAGATAATTTGATCTGATATTTCATGTCATATTCTCAATTATCTACTGTTAATTTTAAAATGGGAATATTTGGCTTTCTTTTGATAATATCCATTTCCTTTGAAATTTTTATTTTTCAATTTTGACACTGAATAGAACATAGCACCATTTGCATTTTCTCTGTGCTTTTTTTTTTTTAAATAGAACACATTTATTTCCATAATAGACCCATCTTATCTTTTCATCCTCCTTATTTTGGGTTTTTTGACTGCCATTCGTACCATCTCAAAAGGATAGATTTCCATCCTAACTCAGAACCAGATGCCTTATTTCTCCAATGTTACATTGTTTCAGTTAGTCTTTTTCTCTACACAGTACCTGTGCTGAAGTCATTCAAGAAAACAAGGGTATCTTACTTATTTAATAAAAATAAAGGACTGTGAAGAAAGAGGGGTTTTTGTTGCAAAGCAATCAAGAGTTGAATGCGGTAATTCTGGCCTTATAATACAAAATGTTAGCTACAGGTAAGTCTCCCCTCATGTACTTTCATCTTCAGGCATATACCTCTGTGGTTTTAATATAACCTACCTTTGGACAATCCCATGTCTGCCAGCCTTCCCTAAAATCACATATAGACAGAACTGAAACGTTCTGGATTCTTTTTAGCCACTGCAAACATATTCGTTCATCAGTAACCCACGTGAGCCAACTGAAATAATAATCACTGCAAATAGAGCAAAACAGAGAGTCACAACCATAAACCAGTATCACATCAAATAATTTAAGTTCTGTTTTCTAAAGGATGTATTTTATTACTATAAAATATTTATTCCATCGATAAGGAAGGTAAAGCTTTCCTTCCCTACAGAGAAAGAAGGCTTAAATGTATCTGCTGAATATTATTTTATTATTTATTTATTTATTTATTTATTTATTTATTTATTTATTTATTTATATTTATTTTTGAGAGAGAGAGTGCAAGTGAACCCAGGGCAGGGGAAGAGGTAGAGGGAGAGGAAGGGAGAGAATCTTAAGCAGGCTCCACGCCCAGTGCAGAGCTCGATGTGGGGCTCCATATCAAGACCCCGAGATCATGACCTAAGCCAAAATCGAGTCAGATGCATAACCGACTGAACCACCCAGGCGCCCCATACTTGCTGACTTTTAAAGAATATCTATAAGAGAGCTCATTCATCTGAACGGGATTATTTTATGCTTGAGTTTTCTCCTCATTTTGGATTTGTACATCTTAAGAAACATTTTAAGACATGAGGCCAAAGCTATTGGTCAATCTAGAGGGGAAAAGCATTAAACTGATGATTTTTCACAGGTAAACTCAAGTTTTCAATTTTTAACTAGCTGAGAGAGAGCCAAGTGTGCTAAATGCCCATCTTTCTCTCCAGGCAGGTTTGTGTTGGAAGCCGAGTTTTAACGGTGACCATGATCAGGGATTGAAATTCAGGTTTACTATAATAATCAGAGGTGATGTATACTAAGTAACTCAAATGATGCTTGGCACGTAGTTGGTGTCAATGAATGGCAGCAATTATTACTTGGCTCTGAGGATGAAGCCTCAGAGAGAGAACATCGATGTAAATAAACCACAGAATTTTGGACATTGATGTAAAAGCAATCCCAGAACTGGAAGGGTCTCTGGCTCAGATTCTGGTTTTACCTCCTACTAGTTGTCCTATTTAAGGCTACTTACTTAACATATCTGTGCCTCCGTTTCTATATAAAATGGGAATAATAATATTACCAAATTTAAAGCTTGCTACAAAATTTGTTGAGAGTGCTTAAAGTTCTTGAGAATTCTGTCTGCTCTGTGGTAAGTGCCGAGAAAAGGTTAGCTCTTACTATTAAACTGTTAGTATTTTATAGACGCCCCAACAAGCCTCTTGACTCCTTCTACAGTACCCTTTCTATCATTCCATTTGCCTCCTCAGGAGAATGACACTTCAAAAGAAAAAAAGAAAGATGTATTTAGTCAAGTTTTCATCCACTAGATTGGGGTTGGGGGAGTAATGGATCATCCAAAAAAAATAAAGCCATTTAAAATTATCCATGAGTGGATTCACCTTGGCCGGGCCCAGCAGAGGCCTCTGCTGAGGTTCTTTTCCCTGGTCGTGATCAATCGCTTGGCCCTGGCTGACTCACCTTCATGGGGCAGCAGGAGAGAAGCCAAGGAGTGGCCTCCTGGGTTTGGGAAGTGGTAAGGAGGCCCACCATGCAGGGCGTAGGGGACTTCTTACCTTTATCCAGAGGACTGATGGAGGGCTGGAGGGTTGCTATTATCAGGGCTAATCAGCCAGGATCTACATAGGGCACCATGCTGGGGAAGTGAGACTGCTTCATGTCCCTGTCTACCTATAGTTAACTCCAAACAGATAATTGGACAACCAGATAATTGCGGATAGACTGCATCCTAGTTAAAAAAAAGAAAATGCTAATATTTGGAGAGGGTTGGCTTATCTTCTCTTGTTTGTCATGCATATGTGATCAAGCATGACGTATAAACCCTGGGTTGGAGAGAAAGTAGACCAGAGTTGAGAGAAGCCATGCTGAGAACACATAGGAATTTTACTATTTGCCTACTGATCCCAAGTTTACATTCACACATCTGAGGGAATTATCACTCAGATTGATCACTATGATCATCTTTGTATGTGCGAAAGAGGCTAGTATTTTAAAATCGATTTAAGAAATGTATTTGTGATTTTTTAATTTGGTTATGTATTTGGGTTTGCATGCCAATTTTATTTATTTGTTTTTGCTTCGAGTATACACATCATAAATTCACTAGAAAGGAAGTGCAAATCCCAGTTAAGAAATTTCAGTGTTAGGGGCTCCTGGGTGGCTCAGTCGGTTAAGCGTCTGCCTTCGGCTCAGGTCATGATTCCAGGGTCCTGGGATCGAGCCCCGTGTGGGGCTCTCTGCTCAGCAGGGAGCCTGCTTCTCCCTCCCCCTCTACAGATCCCCCTGCTTGTGCTCTCTCTCCTCTCTCTCGCTGTCAAATAAATAAATAAAATCTTTGAAAAAAGAGAGAAATTTCATTGTTAAAATTCAGTGGAAGGTAGGAAGCAGCTGAGCTTACTATACCTTGATGCTATCATTGCTGGAACTGGCACTTCTCTGGGACCTACATGCTCAGGAGAAGTGGTATCAATAATAAATAACCGAACAACAGGATTCTTAGCTCCAGCCTGCCAAAAAATTGGAGATATATAAGCTCATAAAATTCTAATGATCACCAACATATTAAAGACACTTTAGGAATTTAGGCATATTTTTATAAGCTAGTGATATTAAGTATATTACTATTGAAAACATTCTAATTATAACATGACCAGGAATCTCATTTCAATTTTACTTGCAGAACAATTACAAATATTGTGTCAACCAGAGTGAAAAACACATATTTTAAGTGATTAATGAGGGAGCTTTGATTCATAGGGAAAAAAATATTTTGGATATGAGAATGCAGTTCTATAATTGATATTCTCTTTTCTGACTTTCAAAACAGGTATTTCCTATTATTATTATTAGGATAAGTATAATAATCATTTCTCCATGTGCTAGAGGGAGTGTAGAGGGGAGGAGAGTGTAAAGAATAAATAATGAAAGATACTTTTTGCTTTGTACCTTGTAATTTGGTCTAGGACAATCATCACTCAATCTCCTAGCTGGTTACATTACTACTGTTATCATCCCCCCCCCCAAATTAGGGAAATGTCACCTCCAAATAAAGTGCCCATGGAATTTGCACTTTTCTTGTTTTGTACTTTCTGTGCTATTATACACCCTAAATGTACATGACAGTGTAGTTCACACCCAGACAGCTTCTTAGAGTTCCTGTTATTTTAACACAGAAAAAGAGAGTCTTATAATTGTTAAACAATTTAAGTCCACAAAGTTTAGGTTCACAGCCTTAAATGACTCCATGCTGTTTGGATTTATCTAAAGAACTGTCCAGGCCCTCCTCTGACCTGTTTCCCTATGAGGTTTAGCTGGGACTTTTGGCTTCTTTCAAGTTGTCTCACCTCTCGGTCTGATGTCAGATGTTTCAACAACTTCGGTCTTCAAGAAAACATGAAAATTTGGGTCCCAACTTCTCAGCCAGTGTCAGTTAGTCCTCAGTTATGGGTTCCTCCTCTCTTCTTTCTCCCTTACACCCTCTTAAAGACCCAAGTTCTTTCACATCTCGGGTCCCAAGTACCACACCTCTCGCTTCCAAATATCTCCAGCTTTCAGACTTTATACCCAGCCATTGAGGGGTCTCCTCCCTAAACATGCTTCTCCTATCCACTGCCTTTTCTCATATGACTTCTAACATAAATTTTAGACTATCTGCTATTTCTATTTCTCTTACCACAACCACCTAGACTTGCATCAAAAGCCACTTGTGTGTATGCACATCTGTCCATCTTTGTCACATATAGGGACCCACTGGATCCATCCATAACAGTGCTCTCTTTGGCAAGTAAACACTATAGTGACTAAAGAACAAAGAACTATTTTCTAAAGGCACTTCCACTCCTTGTGAGAGAGGAGGATTTATGATTTGATCCCTTTTCAGATTTTTGTCTGAATCAAATTGGGATATGGTGCTTCTCCACTGTGATCTTGCTGTTCTCCCATTACAGACACGGAAGCCCTCTCTTCAGACATGGGACTGAATGAAAAGTGTGTACACTGAGAATTCTAGGATGGTTATACAAGAAACTTTGGGCTCACTCCATGTCTAATTTCCTCAAGGAAGAAACTAGGCTTACAAACTTAACCTACCTTGTATGTCCAGAAAAGATCATAACTCATGCCTGCTTCTACCTGACAGGAACATCAAGTTCAACATTTGTATTTTCCATTCTAGTTTGCATTTACATGAGAATTCAAGAGGGAATTGCAAAACAGAACTTTACCCTGAATTTGGAGCATGAAATATGAAAAATTAAAATTAAGTTAAGCTTGTTTTTCCTCCATAATCTAGACCATATGTTTTTCAAAGATTCTGCGATGGATTTTGCAAAGACTACTTCATCCAGCACAACCAGATGTCCAAAGCAACAGATGTCCACATAAATAATAGAGCACATTACAATGTTTGCCTTACAATGCACAAGGATAAGAAGCTCTCCAAACTTGTTGATTCCACCTCTATTCATGGTATTGGTTGCTCATTTTGACACCGGAGAAATGGAAGCATCTGCTAAAAGTACTCAACATACCTTTGGGTATGGAATATTTATTGTTCTAGGATATTGTTCATCACCATAATAGGAATATGCAATAACTGGTATCTCTGTATCATTAAATTCTGCATATGCCAAAAATTTTCCATTAGGAGACCACCAGAGAGCATATTTTGTAGCAAGCATTTCCTCTGAAAGATAAATACAAGCATATTATTTACAATTATAACTTACTTTTAAGATCATTGTAAATGCTTCAGAATTCATTGTATTAGCCATTTATTGACTGAAATAATTTATTTAATGTGGATGTGACATGCCAAAATTTGGCTATTCAAAAAGACAATCTGAGTTTAAAGAAATAGTTTAACCGTATACCTCATATCAAACATCAATCAGTCTTCTTAGGAACTGATATTAAATCAGAAATGTAATTATTTAAGTAAAGTAATTAAATATTTCAACAATAAATAATTTTCCCCTTTGGGGCAGCTTCTGTTTTTTATAGTCACCTAAAGTAGCCCAAACAAGGGGAACGGTAATTATACTATAGAGTGACGTAAATGTTGGAAGTTGATTTTTCTCCTAGGAATATTAAAAAAAAAAACAACAACAACAGTTCAGTTATATATTTTTTAATAAAGGCAAAGACTACAAGACCTTTTAACGTCCAGGTGAGTCCTGGATCCTACATGACCTAGAAAGGGGACGCAATTCATGAAAGCATCAAAAACTAGGAATATTTCCCTGCAAAATTATGTAGACTGCTGTTTCGTTTTGGAAGAAGGCTTATTTCTCAAGAAAAAAGAAACCTGAGGAAATGTACTAACATAGCATCTAAGGGCCATATACTACTTGAAATATAAATTATTACTACCACTTCATAATGCTTATGAAAATAAACTCTCCCAGGCCGATTACTAGATTTTGCTCTTTCAGAACAGGCACACCCTGTTCCTAACCTGATTAACAGCTTTCAGAAATGCCACCATTCATCTCAGTAACATACCACTCATCTCCATTTTACTAAATATATGCAATTATTTTCAATTAAAAGCCTAAAACAGCAACAGTAGAAAAAGAATACAGCTTACCCTCATACACCCAGTCTGGGATTCCATTGAATATTTTATTTTCTTTTCCATTATATGTTATTTGAAAAGGTGGGTCTTCTGGTCTTTGTTTCAAATAGATATTGTTTTGATAGACATATGCCTAGAAGTGGTGGTAAGTTAGTTAATAAGGAGAATTCCATAAGAAATACAATGAAGTCTGTAAATTTGTATTAACTATTTACTTAATACCTGCAAAATGAGTGGTAATCCAGATGCAAAAAAGACTCATAACTAAAGTATCGTTTTAATAGGTCAAAAAACCAACCAACTCACATTAACATCAATTACGATTTTTAAAGTCTATATCAAATAAAACATGAAGTCTACTATTGTATTTGTTGTTTTATTACCCAAATAAATAATTGTGTATATTAACAGAAAGTCAAATAAATCTTTGAATATTAATAGCTAGCCAGATCTAATCTTTATTTAGAGTCCTTAAATAAGAGCTTGGACAAAATTTCATGTTGTCTGAAGCTAGTCTGGGAAACTTGTGAAAACCATATTTTTCCTCAGCTTTCTGGCACAAAGCATTCTGGCTGAGTATGAGGATAAAGTTTTTGACTGCGATATTTAAAGAAGTCTATCCATGAGCTTGAGATTTTGCGGAATTCTCAGATGAGTTTCAATTTATCAAAACTCTTCCCGTTTTTAACCACTAAAATAGTCATGAATTTTTTTTTTTCCTTTCAGGCAGGGAAATTTAACAAAGGCCAAAATCAAATGGCTCCTCTTTTATTTAAATGATTAAACACTTCTATAATTTAAACACTTAACTAATTTACTCCCAACAGGCGACCAGCATAAATACTGAATTGGATGAGGAAGCTCATTTCTTCTTATAAACTCTCTAGAAGGAAAAAAAAAAGAAAGAAAAAATAATAATAAACCTTTGCTGTTCAATGAAAAAAACATCTTTGTAAACAGAAAAAAGTAAACCACAACAATGAAGAATCATCCTCTGCTTCTTCAAACCTAACAGAAAAAATGTGGTAACAACAGCACTAGACACATTGAGTAGTAGTTAGGGTTCTTTTTTTTTTTTTTTTAAGATTTATTTATTTATTTGAGAGAGAGCACATGAGAGGGGGGAGGGTCAGAGGGAGAAGCAGGCTCCCTGCCGAGCAGGGAGCCCGACGCGGGACTCGATCCCGGGACTCCAGGATCATGACCTGAGCCGAAGGCAGTCGCCCAACCGAATGAGCCACCCAGGCGCCCGAGTAGTAGTTAGGGTTCTTTACTAGTTACTTAAGTCACTTAACTTCTCCGCATCTCAGTTTTCTGACCTTTATAGTGAGGTGAATTAAAGATTTATTAAAGATTTTTAGGCTGCAAAAGGGGGGCCATCTCTAGAAATTATCTAAGGAATTCCCTCGTTTTATAAAAAAGGAACATGAGGTTAAAGAGATATGACTTTTTAAAATCACAGTGCTGGTTCTTGGCAGACCCCTAACTAAACTCAAGTCTCTTAACCCTCAGGACTATAAGATTTATACACATCAGGCTGAGATGGTCGATGAAGTGCCTTCCAGCTCTCAAATGCTATAATTGTGCTCAAGTTTAATATGTACTCTTCCACATTCTCATTTACAACCCCCATCTCTGTGAATGCATATGCATTTCAAATTTTTGAAAATAAGATGCCATTTGACAATCTCCCCAGGGATCTGACTTGAAATCAGAAAAGGAAAGGAACATCTGATCTCAAGCTAAACTGAAAAACAGATCATACACTGGGCAGTATGCCTTAAGCTTGCAAAGTTCTCCACCCATGGGGAAATTTCAAATATCTTATTGGGCCAAAATCTCACTTTGATGCCTAGAGTCACCCTGCAAATACTCAGTTGACTAACTTGCACTGTGGAGCCTTTGTGGTTCTATAGCAAGAAAGTGTTCAGATTTTTATAAGTGCTAAAGAGTCATAGGATGCCGTGCTTAAGTTTTGACTATGATCTTCTTAAAGATTGCATCAATGGTTTTGTTAGGAATGCTTTTGTAGAGACACAAAACCAGACCTGCCTCCAATGTACAAATTGGGGAGCCTGAAGAAAGACCCTTTGGCTTCCCCTTCCGAAAACTAACTTCAACCTGCATCTAACATATGCCTGACATTTCTACTTTTCTCTTTCTTTTAAAGTTTGGACACCCGTGAAGCCTTGACTTCTTTGGTCATGCAGCCTGAGGCCCAGCAAACCGTGAGGGAACATGGGCAGGTCAGTTTTGACTGGGGAAAGAGTAATGCCCCTGGAAAAGAGAGACCATTGGTGCTGCAATGAGAATCTTGCCTGCCAGAGGACAGTTTATGAGCAGCAGGCTCCAGGAAGGGCCAGAATATATTAAAGGACACGAGGGCACAGGCAAAGGAATGATCCAGAAACAAAGACATTCTTCACCTGGTTACAGTTCTCTGTCAAGCCAGGGTTCATGCTACCTTTGACATTGTAACACTGTCTTAGGTTTCGATATGCTGTGGAATCATCTATACAGGCATGCAGACAGTGCCAAGCTGAAAATCTCAGCACACAGTCTCTTCATGACTGGCAAGTCACTGCAGCTGCCATTTTCTGTTTTCTAAATAACTAACACTATGAGAGAAAGTGGAGGAGGCTGCTTACAAAGGCTGTCATCTCCTCAGTACTCCTTCCCATGCTTGAAACCAGAAGCATCTTCACTTGCTCTGTGGTAGATTTTTATAGACTCTTCAGAGGCACATAGAAAACTTGGAATTAGTGGTATGTGGTCTTGCCTTGAATCTCAACATATTTGTCATCACTCACTTCCTAAATTATGCTATATTTACCTGACCAACAACAACAAAAAAACAATCTGGAAAATTAGATAGTTGTGCGTAGAAGAAAGAAAGAAGGGAAAGAAAGAAAGAAAGTGAGTAAGCAGTGGTATGACTAAATTCACTGCACAAAAGCTAGATATTTAAAATGATTCTGGTACATAAAGCTTATACAAGCCATAATTAAAATATTAGTATTGTCATCTTCTTTTGGAATGCTGTTTAATTTGTTGAACCTCAACATAGATAGGACGTGGAGAATTTCAAAATGATTAATAGAAAAATAAGGAAATGTTTAAAGCCTAAGAAATTGCGCTGAAAGAGTAAGGTTTTTACTTCACTAGTTTCAAGTTTTCTTGAGAGTAGGGTTAGTTCCTTGAGTTCATGTGTATCTATCTCTCCCATATATGCTTTTCACATAGTAGGTGTTCAATAAATACTTTTTGAATTTCGTGATGGTATGGATACAGACAAGAGAAAAACTCAGAGTACATTAGATGAGTTCAGATTCTACTTTATGTAGCAGTTCCTATTTTTTAATTTGACAGTTTAAGATCAGAGTTATTCTTTTCTGAACATTTAAAACAAGTAGATTTTTTTTTGAATTTTTGTGCTCTTGCTGGACAAAAGATGAAATAGACCATAAAATTTTCCAATGCCTCTTCAAGCCATATAATTATTTTTCCCTTTTACATAACAGCAATAGGATATCACATTAAGATGAGTAACTAAACCAATTCATTGTCCATACTTAGTCAGAGTGATTTTTCTAAACTATAAATCTGATTATGTCATTTCCCATTTAAAACCCTTCAGTGACTCCCTATTGTCATCAGAATGACATCTAAACTCTTCTTAATGGCTTCCTCATTATTATTTGGCCCCTGCTTCCTGGCCCTAGCTCCTTCCCAACCTTACACCACCTCTCACTAGTCAGCATGCCCTTCTCCAATTTTAACTCAACTGACCTACTTTGAGTTTCTGGAACACTCCATGCTCTCCCTTCCCTTTGGGCCTTTACATGTTATTCCTTTTGCCAGGAGTTCTTTCACTAGGTCATTTGCCTACCTACTCACTCTTTTTTTTTTTTTATTGCAAATATTTTGAATAGTTAAACATTACAAATAAATAAAGAAAATAATATAATAGAAGACAATTTATCTACAACCTAAATTTAAGAAATATTTACATTTTGCAATTTTAAAAACAATTAATTTTAAAATAATTAATGGAGTATGTGTTCAGGTACAACTAATATTGCATCTCCTTCCCTCTGCTTCCTTCCAATGAGGTAGCTACTCTCCTGAAAGTAGCATCTCATTCCCATTCCTGTGTTTGTACTGTTACTGCATATGTTTACTTCCATAAATGGTGTATTTATAATTTGGTGTTCTAAAGTAGGGAAAATAAAACTGCATTGTGCATAAAAACACAAAATATTAGTCAAATAAAAAGAGGTAAATATTCCATAACAGTATTTCCTTAAATTTCTTAAGTTTTATGGGTACACATACACTGTAAAGAAGTAAGAAACTAAGATCAGTAACAAGATAATGTAGTCTTAACTTCAAATTAGAATTTGGATTGAAAAACTATAATAGATGTAAGTAGTATGAATAAATAGACATGAAATCATGAAATTTTACCCATTATTGAGGTTGTAGATGTGATATGTTGCTGTGTAAGAGTATCTCCAAAGCTGTCAGAAAGAAGAGAGACGAAAACAAATTACAATTCTTAAAAAGCTTATGTTAATAATGTATAATCACAAATCATTCAACTCAAGATTCGGAATTATAAAAGGACAATTTTCACAAGGCACTAGGAAGGATATGTTTCAATTCCAAGAGAGTCTTCATTTAAAGAGTTTTACTGTGGACTTTTGTGCTGTTTGTCTAAGTTCCAGAACTAATCTCAGCAGTGATTCAACCCTCACTCCATAAAAAGCATATCCGAAGACATTTCTTAATATAAAAAGCTTTTCTTTGACACACTCTCTCCTAAGAATTTTCCCTTTATGCTTTACCTTGATTGAAGTGAAACCACTATGATCTCCATGGCAGTAAGGATTACCCTACACCTGTGTTCATTACAATGATACCCTCTAAAATTAGGTAAAGAATTTCATTCAACACAGAGTTTTGTTACAAAATGTTTGCCTTGTTCAAATATGATACTTTTAAAAAATAATAGAAATTGAAAAATAAGTAGAAACTATGTAGTTTATAATTCCTCCTGAAAAAAAAAAAAAAACCAACTGCTCTTTTTCTCATTAAGTATATTTATTCGGTGGTTAGTGAATTATACAAGTATTATTTTGGATTTTGTTTCTTAAAAGAGCTTTCAAACTCTTGGCAAAGAAACTCCAACTGGTTGAAACATGTCTTCCTAAAGATTGCTAGTGACCAGGACCTGGTCCATTGGAAAATAATCAGCAGACAGAACAGCTGGCGAGAGGAAAGATGAACTATTCATTCTGTATATTAAGAGAGTTTTACATCTCACATAGGATATGAAAAATGACAGTTAAAACGTTGCCTATCTAAAAGTAATTCCTAGAAGTTTAATTTGATAATAAATTCTTTTGCCTTCTTGCAAAAAATAATTATCTTCAAGTTATATAAGTAGAAAAAATAAGATAATTAACTTCCCTCTACAACTTCAATCAGGAACGGGAAATTAAGTAAGGGTAAGTGGTTATGGTTTGGTGGGGTACTCCCACTCCAGGCTTTTGAACACATAGATTTAAACCCTGGTCTACCACTGCCTGTATATTATCTTACTTGAACAAGTGAGTTAAATAAGCTACACCTTGATTTTCCCATTTTCAATAATAATAAACTTTCACAAAGTTAAAATGTGTGAGAATTAACTAATGGTTTATGAAGTCAAATAGCTTTAGAAATACAAGTATAGTTCTCCGATTTTTGATAAATATCAGCGTCCCAAAATGCAGCCCCCCCCCCCCCCCCAAGAAAGTAGTTTCTCCTACTGGGTGATAACCAGACAAGTACACCAAATTCTGAATTATTTGTATATGTTTCAGTTATGTTTTGGGGGCTCATCGAGAACCCACATTAACTTCTTGAATATTTAGATATAAAGATGTACTCTTGCTTCCTCTTACTTTTATAAGCCAAACTGTGGATTAGTAAGAGATATAGACAGATATACCCAGATTAAATAGTCCATACCTTTGAATAATCACTTTCTAGATATGCAAATTGCCGATCAGGTGATAAGCCATAATTTGAAGCATTCACACTTTTCTGAAATTATAAAGAAGTTGATTAGAATACAGAAAAAAAAAGAATACCCAGAGCCATGTAAATGTGTAGTTCTAAAAGGGTATCATATAACTGATATACTCCTACATACATATGCTTTCGATGCAATTTTTAAAAATGTTTACATGGTACTTACTGTATACAAAGAAATTTATTAAACACTATGGGAGGGAGATGTGAGAAATAGGACATACTCTGTGATTTCTAGAAGCTTAACATGTTAAACTTGAAAATAAGTAATGTATTGCAAGTTAGAAAGTTCTATTAAAGAGATATAAATACAGCATTGGAAAGCATTAAAAAAAGAAGTGTTTAAATCCAAATGAGAGGATCATTGATTGCACAGAGGAGGAGAGTATCATCTGAGCTTGATTTAAAACATTAGCCGGCTTTTGAGGGTGGAGAAAGCAGGAGGACCGAGAGCCCGGGAGATAGAACAGCATGCATCTACATTTCATAGCTCTTGTTTATTGAGCGTGTATTCCGTGTTAGGTGCCATCCTACCACATTCAAATGTTACATCACTTACCTCTTACAGTAACCCAGGGAGGGATTATTCTTCCTACTCTTTAGAGAGAGAAAATGAGGCACACCATGGCTGGCGTAGTGAGGAACCTTATGTAACTCTCCATAACTAGGGAGTTGACAGAACCCGGAGCCTCAGTTTGCCTCTTGTAAGGACTGAGTTCTTGACTCTTGTTTCTTGCTACACTTTTTCCACAGAGAAAGAAAGATGCTAGGCGATTGAGAGGAGGCAAGGGCAGTTGTCTAATGTGACTAGAAGAGAGAATTTGAGAATTTAGTGGGAGATGGAGCCAAGAAGGCAGATCAGGTCCAGATCAAGTGCTGAGTGTTTGGACTCTGGTCCTTGATCAGTGAAGAGATGGCAAAGTTTTGAGGAGGAGGATGTTGCTGGATACATACCATGGTGACATTACTCAAAATGGTATATGATTCTCCTGTTTCAATATTGTAATATACTATATCATTATCTGTAGACTGATGAAGATATTCTTGTCCTTTAAACAAGAAGGAAAACAAACTTGAAATGATCTCCCTTAATATAAAATACATTTATAAGAAAGAGAAACCTCTCTTATTTCACAGAATTACTTTGTTTTTCTTCCCTGTCCAGGACATTGCTTTGACAGATTTAAAATAATAAGTTTGACAATGGAAGGGAGGAAAGGATGCTCTTTTCCACTCTCCACAAAAATGCCATATTTACTAGTAGCTGCCCTATTACGACCAGTTCAGGGTGCTTGGGGATAAAATTTTCTCTGTGTTACAAAGAAGATAAACAAGTTTAAAATGGTATGTTTGTTTTGCAATAAAAAAAATACTTTACATTTAGGCTGTGTTTGATTTAGTTTAAAACCCATTTGATGTGCATTTTATTTTTTAAAGAGAAAAATTAAAATATTCAGATTTGTTTAGTTGTACTTAGATATAAACTATAAAGTCATAAACAACTTAGTTGACCTTACTATTTGTTTGATTAGACTTATTTGACAACATCCTATTTTGGAAACTTATATGAAAATACCAATTTTGTGGCCCGGGAAAGACGTTTTATCAGGGTGGGATTTGTCCATTTCTCAGATTATCCAGATTGACAATGGAATTTCTCTTTTGGTAAAATTCTTATGACCTCTCTTAAATAGGTGCATATCTCCCATTCTGAAGAACCATACAACATACTCAGATTATTCTAGCAATGTACTCTCAACTTTTACTTTCTTGCTGAAACTCCAACTGGCATCATTACTGTTGGGTAAATGCAGTCCAAATGGTTCTGTCAAAGGTGCTTTGGTGGCCATTTGACTTATCTAAATAATTGCTCTTTCTTTCCATTTCAATGGATATGGCTTCGGTTACCATAGAGATGTGTTGGCACTAAAAATAAAAACAACACATATTTTTTTAAAACCCCAAAAGGTAAAGAAATAGTTCACTTACCTGAAATCCAGTTTGGGAAAAATGTTTTATAGGTAAATGTCCCATTTAAAATATCCTTCAGTGTGAGTGCTCTTGTTGTACTTCCTTCAGAGTCATGAACTTTGGGAGAAATGAAAAACATTATTACAAAAAAGATGATTAACAACTTAAATAAATCCTGAGCCTGTCTCTCATCTGTTCTGTCTCATGTCATGAAAAAGACCTGTCCAGGCACCTGGGTGGCTCAGTGGGTTGAGCTACCGACCCTTGGTTTCAGCTCAGGTCATGTTCTCAGGGTTGTGAGATCGAGCCCCAGGTGGGACTCTATGCTGAGTGTGAAGCCTGCGTAAGATTCTCTCTGTCCCTCTCTCTCTGCCCCTCCCCCTTGCATGTGTGTGCCCTCTCTCTCTCTTTCTCAAAACAACAAAGAAAAGAAAAGACTTGCCATTGCTAAACACTTGTTTAACTTCTGTCTTAAGATCTGTGTTATCTCCTTAATAGATAGGCTAATGAAGGCCTGGAGAGGCAGTTTGCTTGCCTGGAAGAAGTATGATGGTGTCCAGGAGCAGCCAGGATGCTATTCAGGCAATGCAGAGTTGTCAGAGAGATGAGATGATGATCCAACAACTCTAGACCTTGCAAAGCTGGCATTGCAGACTAACCTAAAAACCTAGTCTTTTAAGCAGTTCATTGCATTTTGTCATAGATGCTTGGCTTGGGTTACTACTGGTTTATCAACGACATATTTTAGCATCCCCTTTGGTCAGAAGCGATCAGCCCAAATCTTTACCTTCAGACATCTCAAGAGAGGAGACATTAATGAACCTAGATAATTTCTTATCCTGACTGGGATTTTTATAAAGAGAAAGTGGGCCAGAACCCCCCCCCCCACAAAAGCTATATCATCTATGCAGATGATCTTAAAAATTCCAGAAGTAGAGTTTTGCCATATAAAGCCTCACCTAAGGTAGCTCACAGACCACAAGCAAATTTCACCTATATTTGAATCTTCCAAAACAATTGTGTTTTTCAAACATGACTCTATTCTCAGAACACATTCATTATAGAGCTCCTAAACAGTCAGATACGCCAGATGGATAGTATGGCAACCAACTTCCAATCCTCCTTCATATCCATATTGCCATTCTCCATCCCTCCCACCCTACCTCTTCTCCAGGCCATCACTTACAGAACCAAAACTTAGAAAAATGTCCTATACCTTGAATAGCATTTGTGAATCTGGTATTTGCCCATGCAAAAATAAAACTGTTGAAGATGAGAGCTATAACTTTATCCTCCTGCTAAACTCTCTCATAGTTTTCCATAACTCTTGAGACAAAGACCAAAAATGTTTGTCTGACCTGTAGGCCCTAGCTGGTCTGGGATGGCCCTCCTGGCTCTTCTTGCCTCTCTCTCATTACTTTTTAGATTCCAAACATACAGGGTTTTCTGTTATTCAGATACTCATTTCTTTCTCCAGGGCTTCTCCTTTTTCCATCTTCTCCCCTCTCATTGCTTCTCTTCAGGCTCTAATGCTTAATATAAAAGACACTCCTCTGGGAAACCCCTTCTGACCCCCTCGTTTAGATCTGGTTCCCTTATTATACATTACCACAAACCACATTCTTTTTTAAAAAAGGCATTTGCCTTGATTCGCAATCTTTTTTTTTTTAAAGATTTTATTTATTTATTTGAGAGAGAGAATGAGAGAGAGCGAGCACATGAGAGGGGGGAGGGTCAGAGGGAGAAGCAGACCCCCTGCTGAGCAAGGAGCCCGATGCGGGACTCGATCCTGGGACTCCAGGATCATGACCTGAGCCGAAGGCAGTCGCCTAACCAACTGAGCCACCCAGGCGCCCCTTGATTTGCAATCTTGTATGTATTTGAGTGATTATTTTATTAATATTTCTCCATCTTCCATTGTATTCTCAAAATAATCACTGTAAGGCCAGGGACCGTGTCTAGTTTTGCTCACCATCACATCCCTAGTATCTAGAACATAATAGGCATTTAATTACTGCTTGTTGAATGAATGAATACATGAAATGAAGAATGGATGGGTGGATGAATGGAGGGTGGTTGGGTGAGATTTATGCCCTCTTTTTTACAGGATCATTCTGCTACTAATATCCTGTAGGGCTTTAGTAAGTTGATCCTTGTCATCACAGCTTGCTCACTTGTACTAATATAAAGGACTGGACTAGAGAATGGTGATAATACTTCCAGTCCTACCACACTGGCTTCTGAAATTCGAGACTCAACATGCTCTATGAGTTTGTAATTACATAAATGTACAGCCGTGTGGTAAGAGTTAATTGACCAACTGGATAATAATAGCATCTTCAGCTATTTTAACTGATTCACACTGAAGTATATATGCTCCATATGCTTAATTAAGACCCTGAATTATTTTCTTCATTTACTAAATATTGTTCTGGTGGCTATAAGAATTCTGTTGGCTGATGAACCCTTTTGCAACTATAGACTAAATAATAACACTAAGTTATTCTGTTTTTTAAGATATTTATCTTCTTACATTTTCTTTGAATTCTAAGTAAGGTTATACATGCCATACAATTATTCATAATAAAAGTTCTTCTATTTAATTAAATGTTCTTGTGTAAAATATATACCACTGATTTTATAATTGCTATTCAATGAATAAAAGACCATTTTACTACAATAACATTAGAATACTTGTGAAGTATTTTAATTAAATTTTACTTAACTCTTCTAAAAGTAAATTGCAATCTGTTTCTAATATAGTTAAGGGGAAATTCTAACACTATTTGTAGTGGAAATTACTTTCCTTTCAGATACATTTATGTCTACACAATCCTGAACATACAGATGAAAAAAATTTTCGATTTAGTGAATATCAAAAAAAAACCCTTCTTAGATAATTTCTTTTTAGAAGACTTTTTTTATATTAATTCAATAAATAAATATAACCTTGGTGGTTTATTTATTTGCTTTTATTTATTTACTTTTTTGTCTAGCATAAGTTATGCTTTGATTATGGCTAATGAGTTACATAATAGATTTTCCTCTTTAAATATCCTTGCATATAATTTTCCTTACTTGCAATTATGCTTAATTGAGAAATTCATAGCAGTTAATCTTCATTTCTATAGAAGGTTAAATTAAGTGAGCTAATGGAAATGAAACATTAAGCTCTAGGCTTGGCACATGGTAATCAGTGAATAAATGTTAGCTTTTGCTATTATCATAACTGATCAGTATTCTTTCCATATTTTTTCCTTTTTAAAAAATCTGAATACAGTTGACATACAATGTTACATTAGTTTCAGGTGTACAGCATAGTGATTCAACAAGTGTGTACATTCATTATGCTATGTTCACCACAAGCGTAGTTACCATCTGTCTCCATACATCGCTATTACAGTATCACTACGTTCCTTATGCTGTGCCTTTTACTCCTGTGACTTATTCATTCTATAACTGGAAGCTTGTATCTCCTACTCTCTTTCACCCATTTTGCCCAACCTCCTACCAAATAAATATTCTTGATCAATGTTTCCCAAACTAATTTGACCACTGGAACTGTTTTTGTTTTTAAGTATCTACTCAAATCACAGTAAGGAGGGGCGCCTGGGTGGCTCAGTCGGTTAAGCGTCTGCCTTCGGCTCAGGTCATGATCCCAGGATCCTGGGATCAAGGGCCGCGTCAGGCTCCCTGCTCGGTGGGGAGCCTGCTTCTCCCTCTCCCTCTGCCTGCCGCTCCCCCTGCGTGTGGGTGCTCTCTCTGTCAAATAAATAAATAAAATCTTTTTAAAAAACAAGAAAATAAAATCACAGTAAGGGAAATGCTGTTTCAGATTAGACTATTAGTATATATAATTAATGTTCACTTTCATTTTACTATCATGAAATTCATCAGTTGTGCTTGAACATTTTGGTCATCTTAGAGCTCCATAACCGAAATATCACAATTATGATCATAAATAGACTTAGTACTAATATCACATATATAGATAAATGAGATTTATAAAACAACAAGAGTTTCAAATTATTTTTAGAATACCTACTCATTTTCCTTCTCATATCATTAAAAATCATGCTGATTCTTGTCAGATTTATCAAAAAGATTTTAGGGATTTGTTATTTACTCTGTTAGAACTTCTAATTCAGATTATCCAGGAAAGTTACATTAAAGTGTATTTACTATTACTTCCTAGTTAGTCATTTATTTTAAATGGGTGCATAGTAGCTAATAAATGCCAATAATCTATGTATAGAACTTAGCATATGTCCTATTATGACTCAAAATATCTGAAAAGCAATTTTAAACATGTATTTATTATACTACTAATTACTGTAATGATAATAAGCCCCACCAGCACCCAAGAAGAGATGAGTGGATGTACAGAAAACATATCCAGAGTAGCCAGCTATATTGATGTGGAAATAAGTAAGGTTCATGGCATAGATTTAGGGTAGGCAATTGCTCTTAACCTCACATGTGGTATAGCCAAGGCTCAGAAGGTGTGATTATACCAGAGCCAGGCTGGGATCAGAGTAATACCAAATCAAATTGGAAGAATTTAAATTAGGCATTCTTTTCTTTCTCCTGAAAATGACCAAATGTTCATCAATGCAATGGAGTAATGCATCTGTTCTGAGAAGCTACATTAGGTCACATATTATGAGTTATGAAACATGAAGTTTACTCAGAAATTCCAATCCAGGCTTTGGTTCTTTGACATCTAGAAAGACCATAAAAATAATTATGTTTCACTACCCTATCAGTGTTAATCCCTATATCAGCTACCAGCAGAAATGACCTTCCATTGGGCTCTATGAAAATGTCATTGGCTTATTGCTATCTCAGTACTTACCTGAATTTATTGTACATGAACCGTTTTCATCTCTATATTTATGCAAGTTGTATAAGGCATAGGTCTTTACTGATGACAGTAGTCTGTATTTGGTTTTTCTCACTATTATATGCCCAGTAGCCAGGACAGTACTTGGCATAGAGTGGGACCATGATAAATACTTGTTGAATGAAGAAATAAATCAACTGAACAGATTTTATGTTAACTTACTTTCATTAATTCTCCCACAAAAATATGCCTGCCCTTACTCTTTACCTTCCTGTCCATGTTGTGAATTTCAAATATACACTCTTCTACCTGGACATGTCTTCATTTACAGAATGTATAAAAAATTTAGTCCTTGGAGTCACTTGGAGTGTTTTTGAAAAACAGATTCCTAGTCTTTATCCCAAACCTATTGGTTTGGAATCTCTAGGCCTTGAGGCCCTGGTAGCTTTTATTTTTACCAAGCCCTCCAGTGGATGATTCTGCAATTTAGTGATTTCATTCCATCTATTTGTTTCAGTGAACTCCTGTGCCTATCAGTGAAATCGCTCCTTGCCTATAAACTCCTGGTACGTGGGTGGGGCTTGGCCTGCATACCAATCCATAGATACCCTACAACCAAATGTCGATCCTGTCTTTCAAGGAATGTTAATGGTCTTCCTTAACATTTATGCCCCTATTCAGTCTTCTTGCTCATTGTTTTGAGGCTATGTCCAAATGGACTCTTCTTTAGGTATGTTCCCTCTGCTGATCCTTGAAGAATAAAGGAAAGGTAAGGAGACTGATTCTGCCCCAGATTAGATTAAAGGAAGATTGCAGGGAAAGCATGGAGGTCATTGTTTTCTAATGGTTTGAGTGTGTGTGTATGTGTCTAAATCAGTATAAAGTGCCACTCCATGACATCAATCACACTAAACAAGTTCCAGTCACTTGAAAAATATTCCACTAATAGTTATGGAATGAATAAATAGATTTTCATGCTTTTTTCCAAATAATGTTTTAATTTTGAAATATAATCTTCTGATTATTTTGGAAGTTTAGTTTTGACATCCATAATTTTAAAACTTTAAATAATTGAGCAGAAGCACAAATGAATTCTGAAAGCATATCTCTTCTATATGTAACTGACACTCACTTGATTAACACTGAATTCCTGACAGTGCCCTTAAATTCAGTTTGGCCTATCTTTGGTACAAGTTACTCATACATTGCTTAAACACTCTAATTAACTGTACTTTAATTATTTGCATTTTCAACGTACTAAAGCAAAGCTGAAAATTATTTCAATTACAAATCCAAGAAATTACAATTCACAAAAATGATTCATAAGTAGTGATTCACTATTTTCATAATTCTTTCTTAAAACTTTGTGTATTCATTATTAGGATTCTGTTTCTATTTCTGCCATTTAATTTTCCAGTCCTGAAAAATTAAGAATAAGTGTCAGAGTGGAGACATCTGATGTTAGCTCTAATATTCATCATAAACTAAATGAGAAAATATGGTTTATTAGGTGTGCACACAAATAGGTGGCAGCTCATTTTGTTCTCACTCCCGAACTTGATTTGGAAGTGTTGCTTATGAGCCACCTCAAGGAAAGTGACCAGAGCTCCCAGGCACACACACCCGTGTTTCTGTGGACTCTGCAGACTGTCTGGGAGGAGGCGTCACCTACAGACATCACTTCACGTGGAGTGAGCACCGCGAGGGCGAGTGTAGAAAATACTAGCGTGTGAGATACACTATTTACAAACTAATATTATATTTCAGCAAAGGCTGACAACTCTGAAAAAAAAAATAGATCTGAGGCAGCTTTAGACCAGTAATAATTTACTAAGTTCTTATAAGTAACAAGCATGCTACACGCGTTGGTCCCGTTAAATACTCACAGCAACTCTTGGACATAAGTCCTATTATTAACACCATTTTACCGATTAGGAAGTGGAAATCAGAGAAGTAAAGTAGCTTGCCTAATACATAACAGAGATGGAGTTTAAATCAACTCCATCTGATCTGAGAGGCTGGCATTTTATTATTATACTGTGATTTAAAGTGAAAGCACACATCAGACCAACAACAACAGAACAAAACAAACACAGAAATAAGGCCAAGAACCAAGCAACACACAAGAGGTTAGAATAATTATACCTCAAAATGTAGGTTAAGAGAAAATGAGGCAATTTGAGCTTCGTCAAAGCAAAGAGGTCACTGAAGAACGTAGTAGCTCCCAGTTTCTGAAAGCAATTTTCCATGGTTCTCTCTACAAATAACACTGTACAACGTAAGTCAAAGGAATTGTCAGGGTTTTTTTAAGTCCATTTGTGTATTATATGATTGTCGTGCTATGTTATTTTAATTAGAGCATTTTTTCATGATCTCTAAAGCTTTGAAGATCAGAAGATATGATCAACATAATGTATAAGAACAGGAACAGTAGATGCCATTTGGGTGACCCTGAAGGTGAAAGCAAACCTTGTCTATTTTTTCTTTTAATTTTATTATGTTATGTTAATCACCATACAGTACATCATTAGTTTTTGATGTAGTGTTCCGTGATTCATTGTTTGCATATAACACCCAGTGCTCCATGCAGAACGTGCCCTCTTTAATACCCATCACCAGGCTTGTCTATTTTTGAAGGCTCACTCAGTCTCCTTTGCCAGCTCAGCTTCCTCTAGTCTCTACTTCTGATTTTGGTGTGGCTCATATTGGCGTTCCTTGGGGTCTGAGGAAGAACCACTTTCCTCAGCCATTTCATTCTCCCAGGATTTCTATTCCATATCCTTGGGCTGACTCACCTCCACTATCGCTGCCACACCTGACCCCCAGTGGGTTTCTTCTCTGGATCCCAGACCTGCCTATTAAACCTCTTCCTTAACATCTCTGCTTGCACATCTCTCAGGCATTTCAAAATCAAAATGTTGAAAGCTAAGAATAAAAGAATTCCATGCTGTCCCTCCAGACTTCTCTAAGTTAATAGCAGTATCATCCATAGGGTTCCTCAACTCAAATACCTGGGAGATATCCTTGACCCCCCCTTTCCTTATTGCCTTTGTCCAACACCCAAGCCTGATAACTCAGTCTCCAAAATCTCTCTCTATCTGTCTGCTTTTCTCCATTTCTACTGCACCCCCAAGGCCAAGCCATTTCTCAATAGATAGACTATAATGGATGCCAAATGGTTCCACCTACAACTTCATTCCTGGTATTTCATTCAGGTTTTGATTTACATTTTCCTAATGGCTAATGATGCTAAATATCTTTTCACGTGCTTATTGGTCATTTGTATACCTTTTTTGGGGGGGGATGTTTATCCTTTGTCCATTTTTAAATTGGGTTATTTGCCTTTTTATTATTGATTTTTAAGAGTTCTTTATGCATTCTGGATGCAAGTTCCTTATCAGGTATATGATTTGCAAACATTTTTTCCCATTTTGTGGGTAGTCTTTGCACTTTCTTGATGGTATCCTTTGTGACCCCAAAGCATTAAATTTCAATGAAGTTCAATATATATACTTTTTCTTTTGTTGCTTGTGCTTTTGGTCATATCTAAGAAACCATTGACTAATCCAAGAACATGAAGATTCATTCCTATGTTTTGTTTTAAGACTTTTATAGATTTAGGGGCACTTGGGTGGTTCAGTAGGTTAAGTATCTGGCTTGGGTTAAGGTCATGATCCCGGAGTTCCAGAATCAAGCCCCACATTGGGCTCCCTGCTCAGCAGGGAGTCTGCTTCTCCCTTCGTCCCTCACCCCACTCATGCTCTCTCTTTCTCTCTCTCTCTCTCAAATAAATAAATAAAATCTTTAAAGAAGACTTTTATAGATTTAGCTTTTACATTTAAGTCTCTGATCCATTTTGAGTTAATTTTTATGTATTGTGTGAGGAAGGAAGTCCAGCCTGGTTTTTTTTGTTGTTGTTGTTTTTGCATCTGGATATCCAGTTGTCTCAATACCATTTGTTGAAAAAACTTTCCCCATTAAATTGTTATGGCACCCTTACCAAAAAATCAATGAAATATATATAAATATATATATATATATATTTATATATATATATATGTATATACATATACATATACATATATATATGTGTATATGTATATATGACTTAGTTTTGGACTCCAAATTATATTCCATTGATCTATATGTGTATCCTTATGCAGGCACCACACTATTTTGATTATGTAAGTTTTGTAGTAAGTTTTGAAATAAGCAAGTGTGATTCCTCCAACTTTGTTCTTTTTCAAGATAGCTATTCTGGGTCCTTTTCATTTCCATATGAATTTTAGGTTCAGCTTGTCAATTTCTGCAAGTTATTGGGATTTGGATAACAATTACATTTAAAAATTATACTTAAGCTGTAGATAAATTCAGGGAGTATTGCCATTTTAAAAATATTTAGTTTTCTGATTATTAAGTTTACGTAGGATGTCTTTCCATTACTTAGATCTTTTTGTATCGTTTATCGCTAATGTATAGAAATGCAGTTGATTTTTATATATTGATCTTGTGTCTTGCAACTTTTCTAAAGTTATTAGTTTGAATAGTTTTTTGGTGAATTCCTTGAGATTTTCTATAAACCAGATTATGTCATCTGCAAATAGAAATAGATTTACTTCTTCCTTTCCAGTCTGAATACTTTTTATTTCTTCTCCTTACCTAATTGCTCTGGTACAACCACCAAAAAATATTGAACAGAAGTGGCTGAGAGCAGAAATGCTGTGTTGTTCTCAATATTAGGGGGAAAGCACTGAATCTTTTATCACTGTGATGTTAGCTGTGAGTTTTTTGTAGATGTCCTTTATCAGAAAGAGGAAATTTCTTCCTATTTTTAGTCTGCTGAGTGTTTTCATAATGAAAGGATGCTAGATTTCGTTAAATCCTTTTTCTGTGTCTATTGAGATAATCATGTGGTTTTTGTCCTTTCTCCTATTAATGCAGTTTATTATAGTAATTGATTTTTGGATGTTAAACCAATCTTGTATTCTTTGGATAAATTCCACATGGTAATGGTATACAATCCTTTAGATGTTGCTGAATTTGGTTTGCTAGTATTTTGTTGAGGATTTTTTCATCTATATTTATAAGATATATTGGTCTGCAATTTTTTTTCTTGTGACATCTTTGTAGCATAATACCCTCTAGCTCCATCCATGTTGTTACAAATGGCAAGATTTCATTCTTTTTGATGGCTGAGTAATATTCCATTGTATATCTATCCTGTTCCTTTAAAGAGTTCTATCACATCAGTTTTTCTACCAAGTATAAAATCATAATCTGTACGAAAAAATTTAATTTAGATACTAAGCAATCATATTCTTCTTATGACTAATAGAAATAAAGATTAATAACAGCTGTAAGTTATTCTGTTTTTACTACATAGTTTTTATTATTTTGCAAGGATACTGAAATGAAAAATACGTTTTTTCCTCTACATATAAATAGGGAATAAATTTTAAACAAAAGACTGATTAGTATTTGATTATCTTATGGAAAGATCATTTCAATTTGTGCCTACTGTGTTAACTATTACAATATATTTTAAATCTCATTTTGACTGTCTCTGGCTCTTAAAAACTTTTATCCCAGATTACACATCCCCGATTTGAGCTTTAGAACTTTTTTTTTTTTTCCAAGGTGTGTTTATGGCTAGGTGTTCTTGTGTAAGTTGTAACACAATTCGCTTTGGAAATCAGAGAAAGGTAAACTCCTCTGCATTATGGGATTCATCCAAAGACTGGGATTATTTTCTATATTATTTAGAATTTGGCAAACCTTGGAGAAAGTTTGCCAAGATTCATCTTCTGTGATTTTAAAATCCAAGTGTAAATTACGGAAATATAATCTGCAAAGTTGATTTATTTACACTCAACTCAAAAGCTCCTTTATGTCCGTGAACTTTCTGAACCTTTTCTTCAACCCTTCAGACTTCCCCAGATTTCCTCCAAAAGAACAGTGAAAAAATAAGCTTAAAACCCTTAAGATGTTTGAGGGAGTCTGTTTCACAGTTCTGAATGTTGATACTGGGAAAATTTCAAGCCTTAAAAACATATTCACTTCTCCTTTGAAGACGATTTTGTCTCGCATGTATCTTATTTTACAAAAAAGTGATGACTGAGGTTATAGTAGTAATAATAATCATAACAACAACAATAGATATCTGCCTCACATGCAGACATTCTAAATTATATTTCTTCTTGCAAAATACTGATTTCTGTTCTATCTAAATTGTCTATGGTTTCAGATAGCTCCTGAAAAGGATTGTATAGAGCATTACCTAGCTAAGTAAGCAATCACTATACATTTTTTTATATGTGTGTATAATTGTAAATACATATGTATATACATATTTTCCTGTGTTAACTTGTTTACGTAACTCGACCTCACAGCTATCATTCTCTTTTTGGCTCCTTGAATTCACTTTCCTGCCTCAGGGACTTTGTGCTTGCATTTTCCTCTGCATTGAGAATTTATCCCTGCATTAAGGATTGTGTCCTCCCTGTCCTTAAGGTCTCAGCTCAAATATCACCTCAGAGAAGCCTCATGGACAAGCTTCATTACAGACTGAATTGTGTCCCCCAAATTCAAAGACTGAAGCTCTAACCATCAGTGTGACTGTGTTTGGAGACAGTGCCTTTAAGGAGGCACATAATTAAGATTATATAAAATATAATAGTGGAGCCCTAATCCAGTATAACTGGTGTCCTTATAAGAAGAAGAAGAAGCACCAGGAGTATGTGTGCATAGAGAAAAGGCCATGTGAGGACACAGAGAGAAGGCAGGCATCTACAAGCAAAGGAGGGAAGCTTCCAAAAAAAACAAACCTGTCTGCACCCTGATCCTGGACTTCTAGCCTCCAGAACTGGGAGAAAATAAATGTCAGCTGTTGAAGCCACCCAGTCTGTGGTATTCTGTTCTGGCAGCCTTAGAGGTCTAACACAACCCTCACTCTACTTGTTCTATGTAACACTTTAAGGAATTTGAAATATCTTACATATTTGTTTACTTGCTTATTATCAGACTGCTCTTTCCTAAGGGTGGAGACCTTGTCATTCATGCCCTAGACCAGTGGCAATTTTTTGGAAGGTGCTTAACAAATAATTGTTGGACAAATAATCGACATGTCTAGGAACCACAGTGGACTGGACATTGTGGATATTGGATAACTGTGGGCTGTTCATCTCAGGCTTTTCATATTCAGTAGATTGTTATTTTTAATCCAGGAGGAACCATATACCTCTTCCAGTCCAAGGGTTAAAAATCAAACTGTTTCAGGGCGCCTGCGTGGCTCAGTCGGTTAAGCATCTGCCTTCGGCTCAGGTCATGATCCCAGGGTCCTGGGATCGAGCCCCACGTCGGGCTCCTAGCTCAGTGGGGAGCCTGCTTCTCCCTCTCCCTCTGCCCCTCCCTCCTGCTTGTGCTCTCTCTCTATCTGTACCTCAAATAAATAAATAAAATCTTTTAAAAAAATCCAACTTTTTCTAGAAATCAGGTAGATATAGTAAATGAATGTGGTAGCTTGAGCACAATAAAACACGAAGTTGTAGGGTCTGTGGCACGCTGGAGAATGCATTGCCCATCTAAAGATAGCACGTACTTCTCAACTAACTATTACCCTGGGCCCAATGCTGCCAGATCTAATATTTATTTATTTATTTATTTATTTATTTATTTATTTATTTATTTATTTATTTAAAGATTTTATTTATCTATTTGAGAGAGAGAGAATGAGAGAGAGCACATGAGAGGGGGGAGGGTCAGAGGGAGAAGCAGACTCCCCGCCAAGCAGGGAGCCCGATGCGGGACTCGATCCAGGGACTCCAGGATCATGACCTGAGCCGAAGGCAGTCGCTTAACCAACTGAGCCACCCAGGTGCCCCAGATCTAATATTTAAAGAGGAGTCAAGAATCTAAGATTTTTATGTGAAATCTGCCAATTTTTAAAAACTAGCAACTATACAAATTTGTATAAAACACTGCAAACCCAAAACAACAGAAAAGGCAAAACGTTTAAAGGTAGACAAAGGATTTCAGGGAGATCTGAGGCTGGACTTACAGTGGTTCTCCTTTCATTTGGAGGTCTAGAGGCACTGCCCAGGAGAACTTCCAATTTCTCTCCACTGCATTTCCCCCCTCTTCTTTTTTTTTTTTCCTTCAACTTTATCCTCTACGCCCATCTCCAGCTTCCTGTATCTTCTCACTTTTTTCTCTCTTGCTTTTGCGTCAGAGCTGCCAGTGTCCTGTATGAGTGCCTTGCACGCAAAAGTTTCTGAAAAATATTTGTTTTTGAGCCAAGGTGGTGGGGGTTAGGAACAGGACTGATACCCAGGGGTAAAGACTCTCTACTCTCAGAATTGAGAACATTGTTGAAATTGGAATACATCACACAGTAGGGCCTACTTGCCATCTTTGTGTTATATGTATAGTAGGATGAAGACCACAGTAAAATTCTAGCTGTCATTATTTCAGCAGCTACTTATGTTAAATTGTAGAAAAATAATAGCTAATATCTATGGAACATTTGCTTATCCTCATGTGGGGAGCTCTAAACTCAATAGAAGTCAAGGGGAGCGCAGTTCATGCCTACCCGTCCCTTCACACACAAATTTCACAAACTCAGGTCCAGGAATTCAGAGATTGTAAATTGTGAGGCAAGGCCATATAGAATTTACTTTTGAAATTCTGGAACGTTTATCACTTTCCAATCCCAATTTTTTTTGTGTTTGTGTTTATCTCATGAAATCTCTTGAAACAAGATCTGTGCATTTGTCTTTGGGGTTGGCAAAAATGAGGGGAAGGTGTGGAGGTTAATTTCTGTTCTTGGCCTGGTTGCATCTTCACAGAGGAAGTGGAGTGATGCTTTGGAAGAAAAGAAGTGAATAGAGGCAGGAGAATAGAAAGGGCAGCCATGGAACAGGGGTAGACTGAGGAAAAAGGGGATGGCCTGGGACTAAGGAATAGAAACCCATGTGTGTTTCCCGTTTGGTGCAAATAAAAATGGGAAATTTTGGAAGTTTCCAAAAAAGTTGTCCCTTACATGGGTGAACTAAATGGATCTTTTTCATTTCACCACTACATTTTCCTATTTGTTCCTAAAATCCTGCCTAATTCCTCCACAGCTCTTTTATGAACTGAGGCTGGTGTTTCTGGGACCTTCTCCCTTTGTGGACAAGCCCATATCTCCCCTTCTTTCACTGGGACCTGGTGGGGATGGACCAGCAGAAATCCCTTTGGTGGTGATGACCATGCTTCCATGGGGGGTTTTTACCTTGCCTTTCACAAGGAAATCTAGACCACTGCACCTTTGTTTCCCTGGCAACTGGCACAATGATGGGCAGGTCATTGGTGGGATTTACTTCGATAATAAATAAATAAGTGAACCCAGGTTTCTTAAGCGGGTCTTTAAGTTTCTCAAAGGAAGACTATTTATACGCTGGCGCAGAGATCCTGGGCTAAGAATATGAGGGCACCTAAGGCCAACGTGAGGTAATGGGATTTCTGAGGAAGTGTGAAAAGGCTAACTGGAAGCTAACTTGGCATTGAGTTCTCTGTTCTTCCTTCCCTTCTCCTGCCTTAGTACCTTAGATGCTACTCTCACCAGGCACTGGGCAGAGGTGAGAGGGAAGCTCCAGACCTGGGGTGATTAAGGAGTGGGGTGAGAAGTCAGGAGGGCAGGGATGCCTGGTTGGCTCAGTTGGTTAAGCGACTGCCTTCGGCTCAGGTCATGATCCTGGAGTCCCGGGATCGAGTCCCGCATCGGGCTCCCTGCTCAGCAAGGAGCCTGCTTCTCCCTCTAACCCTCCCCCCCTCTCATGTACTCTCTCTCTCTCATTCTCACTCTCTCAAATAAATAAATAAATCTTTAAAAAACAAAAAAGAAGTCAGGAGGGGAGGTCAGAAGGATGCACTGAGCATCAGGGCTGCCTGTACACAGATGTGTGGGAAAGAGGGCTTTGACCCTGGTCCTGCTCAGGAAATGGGACAATGAATAGTCCCATGTACAAATTATTTGAGTGGCATTCTGAGAAGTTCTTCAGCCAACTTAGAATAGACAGAGAATATTATAGATAGAAAAGATACAGTTCTCAGCTTTTTTATGATTTTTCTGTTGCTCAGAGTAATAAAATTTTATCTAAAGTTTAATTTGATTATTTGACTCTTTCAGGAAATTACTTTGCCCTGAGAATAATCCTGTTGGTTGAAACAGAAAACTGTTATAAATGACAGGCATTTTATACTATATGAAGTTTATAACATATATTTATGGGTATAAGATACATGTCTAAACTTGGGAAGAAAGTAAGGATTGAGACTGTGTATAATTACACAAATTTCTATATGTCGTATACTTATATACTTTTTATAAATGTGTAACTATAGTATGTTGCTCATGAAAAATTATGGCTTAAATTCCAAAGTGCCATTGCAATCCAGTCTTGCCTGTGGACATGAGGTAAGCTCACAATAATTTCCATACACTTTTGTTCTCAGAACATTAATTTTTGAGGGAGCAAAATGTTAATTTCAAGTATTGGTGATTTTCTTTCCAAAGAAGGAGTTAATTTTGAATGGATTAGCATTCAATGGGCCAATTGGACTTAATCTGCCATCTGACAGTTACTCATATGAGGGAAATATGGCCCAAAACCATTGAGGTGAGACACTGGTCTGAAAACAATTTTAACCTGAAAAACTATGAAAAATATGGATGCGTACACACATCTCAGCATCCTAAGAGTAATCAAATGCCAGCAGATAGCAGAAATAAGGACTAAAGATTAACACTGAAGATATAAGAACACTGTTTTCATCTTATTGATTAACTTCTCCATTTTGTAATTCTGTGAAAATCCCACTAGCATGTTGAACTTTTCAAAATATTTTTCTATATTTCATTTTTTAGAACAACAGATCATTTTTTAGCTAAAGGCTTACCATTGGTCTTCCTTTACTGTCAGTTAATCTGTAACCAAAAATATTTCCCATCTTAGCTATCACAAGCTTTTTTTTTAACATTTATTAGTACAAACTTTCTCCCTTCCCCTAGACCCCAAGACACAAGACCTGTTTTTGTTGTAATTTTTCCTGTTTTAGAATTTGAGCTTCTCTTCATCAACCATTTCCTAAGAACCTATTCCCCTAATATCACTGGGTTATTTGTGGACAGAGTCTTAATTTCAATTCAAACTAGCCCCAGTATCAGTTCATAGTATCTTCCATCTTACAGCAAACTGAAATCAATGTTAATCTTCTAAAAGGATTGATTTATCACTTAATGCTTTCTTGATAATAGTCTTCTAATCTGATTTTTCATTGCTACTGCATCTAGAGCAACAATTTCACCTTTTCTGTAGCTATTCCTGGGATCTCTATTTGCTGCTGCCTCCCTATGTTTTTGGAAAGTCTCATAATACAAAACTCCATAGGTTCTGTTTTGACTTTTCCATTCTTACTTATCTTTACAATAATGAAAAGAAATGTTAGTTAAAAATATTTTCTCTAAAGGCCTGTCCAGACTTGTAATTTAGCAGATATTGTGGGGGGTGTGGGGGTGATACGGAATAGTGCTTAGGTTTTTCTATTGCTGAAGTAATCCTGGGAATCTCTTCCTACTCGTGCCTTAAATTCCTCAGTATTTCTGGTTGCTCAACAACATATCTGTGAGCTTATATGTCTTCTTAGAAATAACAGACTTACTTTGGGAAATAAGCACTTAAGAAATGTTCAATCACTTGTGACCATGCATTAGTGCACTTTCCGAGCTATCCTAGGCAGATAGAGCAAATCAGAGAAAATTCTTACCTCTTGAAGGACGTAAGATAATGCACATCACCAATAAAGCAAGCACAGCAGAAGTGGCAACTCCAAGTACAATTTTTAACCATGTCTACATAAAATAAAGAAAATTGACATATACACAGTTTCTGTTAAATAGTAGAAATGGCAAGATTTTGTTTACACCTAAATCCTATTTCTCTCTCCCCACAAAGCCTTTGATTGTTTTCCACTGATCTGGCTATAATTGCTGGAATTCTCCCAGCTCTGCAAGGACAAATGTTTCTACAGTATATTTAGAACAATCTCCCAATCCCAACCCACTCCAGGAAGTACATACTTATGTACAAATCCTCATCTTCTAAACAAAAGAAAACTGTGATCGAACTCAACTCAGCCAGTCCTCCTTCTTTAGCAACACCTGAGGCTGCATATACTAACCTTCATTTTTCCAGATGTTTTTGAAAGTTAGCTAATTCTGACTTCAGAGCGTAGGTCACCGGATCTGTGAAAACCGTTGAAAGAAGCAAGTCTGTCTTCAGAGTTGGAAGCTGAAGCTAGGACAAGGTTTTTTTCTTTCCACGGACTTTTGAATACCGGGCCAAATTTCAAAAGATTTCTGTAAAATTAGAAACAGATTTTGGGGGCGTTCTTGGCCTTGAAATGAACTGTGAGTGGCTCAAGGGAGGTTTTATAGCCTTCTCATCCTTGTAAATTCTATACCAACATCTGCTTACGTTGACATACAGAGGTTTTTATTTTTTTTTTTTTTTTTTTTTTTTAACAAGGTCGGGTTTATGTTTCATTTTCTTCTAGAAATCACTTACGGATCACTTTGGCAAGCGATCACATTTTGTGTAACCATTTTATTTGCAACCAAAAGAAGAATTTAAAATAGTACAACCTCCAGGTACACACAATACACATATATCTATTTTTTAGCAGAGAAAGGAAATTAAAGCCATATAAGATTTTATGAGACATACACCACATAAGTGCACATTTTTATTCCTCTGGGAAATTATGAGGTACTTGCGGACAGAAATGTTTTTCTTTCAGCACAATTTCTTTGTCCATATAGCACCATATGCACTTTCAGTAAATACAGAAGTTTAAAAATTCAACTGTCTAAACCCACGACTGCTTTACTTTAAAGAAATAAAATGCCATCTGGTGAAATTTAGTATGGGTTAGGTGTGTATGCACAGGCCAGAAAGATGGAAAGATCAGTAAGAATAATTTACCAACAGACCTTTGGAAGAATGGAAATGGCTTTGCAAAAGTGATATTTTTGCTTCCATCTCAGAATATATTCTGAGAGAGAAGACCATTCAGTAATTATAAAGCCTCTAAGACAAATAAAAAAGCATTTGAAAACAGAGGTAAGTCTTAAGTACAATTTCATTTTGGCTAAATCTATATAATTGCAAAGCAATTGGTCAGCCCGACAGATCAGAAAAAAAGGTTGACTGAATTTTTTAAAAATACATACATACAACAGTTTCTTGGAGTATTCTGGCTGGTTCAGTGCAAGACACTCGGATAGATTGTGGTTCCACATAAACACAATTGTTAACCTACTGTGTCTTTAGTTTTTCCACTAATGATTTTCTTTTCTGGAAGTTTATGATGTTCTCACAATGACTAAAACAAACTTCATGGTGACATCTCCAGGGTTGTTCATAAAAGGTAATGAGGAGACAATACTGAAATCTGTTGCTGTTTGCTTTAATCAACTGGTCTGGCTACCATAGGAGGCTTTCTCCAGCAAACAGCAGGACAGTGGCTTGCAAACTTCCTTTCAGACATTCTCCAGACAACCCTCCCTGAATTCCAGTCTTATGAAAATTCTGTTGAGGAAAATGAGTCATTAAGCACTTACTGGCAGAGAGATGTAGCCACCCGGATTCTAGATGAGTCTCCCTCTTTGGCAGTTGATGGGACCAGCTCTTTACAAACTGAAGCAATGATTAAGAGTAATATCCAGGTTATGCTCTAAACTTGCATTTCTATTGATTGTGAGATCCTCAAATCCGAGATAAAAGCCACCAGCTAGGTTCCAAATGAACAGCTCCCGTGTGTGTCCTCTCAGATTGATTGCCTCCTTTGGAAAATTCACACAGCATGTTCTCAAAAGTTTTGTCCCAGCCTGCCAAAGCCCCAGAGTCCACAAGTACTTTTTAGTGTGTTATTTCCAAGACTTCACGTTCTGAAGAGTGACTGTAATAAATGATGAGGGTGTAATTAAAATGGATACTATTTGCTTTAGCAATTAAAAATGCACTGACATGTGTCTGGTCTGAGTACCATTTAGGATTGCAGCCAAGTGTGGGTGTCCACAAGAGACTCATTTAATAAGTTTTATAGAGAAATTGGGGTGCTTAAAGAGGAACAGATTTAGGTTGAAACTGTTAGTGAGTGGGGGAAATTTTGAGGCTGAAATATGTTTACTTAGTTTTGTTTATTTTTTCCTTGGAAGGTTGGTGATTCAAATTCAACTTCTGGAAAATTCTTACTGGTTTAAACTGTTTTTAGAAAAATGGGACTAACTACAGAAGTAAAGATGTCAAGAGTTTTTCCATGTGATTCCATAGGTTAGGGACATGTTGCTTTAATAGAGCTTCACATGTCCATCCCTCTGAGATACTGTGTAAGTGTTCTAGCTTTCATCCAAACAGAGACTCCCACAAAAATTTGGATGCTTTTAATATTATAACATCTTTACTGGCTTTTTCTTCTTTCGGATTGAATACAAAAATGCTTATGCTAACATTTTTTTTAAACATTAAGGAAACTGACTACCATTCTTATTTTATACAGTGAATCAACATCCAATCAGTTTGTCTGTCAGGAAAACACATATGAATAAGCCTCAGCCTGTGTCCTCAGGGAGCTTACTTTCTAGTACAAGCAGGGCAGGGAAGTTCTTACATATTTGTTTCTTTTCCCTTTCTGGAACGCTGGCTGAGAATGAGCCTCAGTCTGGGTTCGTCCTTAGTAGGAAAGAGACTCGTGATTGGCTGTTGACTTCAGCATGGACCCAGGAAGAGAGTCATGAAATCCACATACCATGTTTGTAAGCCATAGAGTAGGTCTAGTTTTGGTCAGGACTGGGACTTTTTTCAGAAAGTGACTCTGGATCTATTCAAATGTAACAAAAATGGAAAGTATGACTTCGGCCTGTAAAAAACTAAGAGCAAGAATTAGGATAGTAGAGGTTCAACTGAGCTTTTCCCAAAGATGGGCCTTCTAAGGCTTAATTTGGAGTATGACTACATTCTGGTAAGCCCACTGGGAAAGTTAACTATAACATAAATCTTTAGCTTACTAAGACAGATTTCTAGAACTATTTAGCAATAGCTATTGTGTGTCTGCCAAAAATGAGTTTGATTTAGATGTTTTCCTAGAAAACACATCCAGTGATATACTCATAGAGAGTGAATGGGGTAAGACCATGCTGAAGGCATAAATAGGGATTCTGTCTTTTTATTTGGAGGTAGAAGAATAAAAAAAGAGAGATATATTTATGAACCAAAATCTAAGACTAAGATTATTTAAGGACAAGTGATAAGTAAGGGGTATGAGGGCAGGAGTGGAGCCTACAGAAACCGTGATTTTTATAAAATAAGAATTTGCACTTAAGAAGTCCATGCATGCCCATCTGATTCCTTAGATTCAATAAATATTTCCAGGTCAGGGTATATACAAAGAGCTTTAATACACTATTTCTTTTAACTCATAACCAAAACTCATTTTACTGATTAGGAAATGGAGCCCAGAAAAATTAGATAACTTGCCCAGGATTCCAACAGAACCCAATATTATCATATTACATTGCTTCTCTGTAATACCTCCTGAAGCTGATTCAATAGTAATAAATATTTTTTAATTTAATTGACATCTCACTGATTTTCTATTCAGAGATATTTTAAAGGTATGATGGTAGAATCATTATCATTAAAATATGCACAATCTTCACATTTTCAGAGAACATTGTTATACATGTCTTAAAAGACCACAGTCTCACTCTACAAGGATAGTGTCCAAAATATTAATTCGGTTAGAGTTCTGTTACAATGGGGGTTTAGTAATCAGAACAATAATTATACATTGCCTGGGGTTAAAATGTCTTCCTCCAAGGACTTATTTATTTATTTTATTTTATTTTATTTTTTTTAAAGATTTTATTCATTTATTTGAGAGAGAGAGAGAATGAGAGAGAGCAAGCACATGAGAAGGGGGAGGGTCAGAGGGAGAAGCAGACTCCCCGCCGAGCAGGGAACCCGATGCGGGACTCGATCCAGGGACTCCAGGATCATGACCTGAGCTGAAGGCAGTCACTCAACCAACTGAGCCACCCAGGCGCCCCCTCCAAGGACTTATTTAAATTAAGGGATTAAGCAGAATCCCATCATCAAAGAGATTTTGAGATCCAAGCTGAAGGATTCCTGAGATCTTCAAAGCTCATAATAACTATCACATAACTATAGATTTGAAAGAAGTGGCATAAAAGTGTCAATGAGAATTGACAGAGTTTAAATCACTTTTTGAATCTGGTCTATTTCTTAAAACCACAATTGTTATGTAAGGGAGAATATGAAGCAACATGCCTCCGAGTTTGTAATTGGTACCTACTACCTTAATAGATGTTATAATTAGATGTCAGATATAATTAGATGTCAGCTATAAATAGATGTCTAAATATAATAATTAGGGCAAGTTCTCCTTGGATGTGCAGAGAGTTAACAATCAAAGTTAGATTAGAAAAAAAATTAGAGAAATAACCCATTTCTTTGGGTGCCTTGATGTACCTTAAATATGTAACTACTACATCTCCTTAGAAATGTTTAATCAAGAAAGACTGATTAAATGGTATAAATTGAATGTGTAAGCATTTTACATATGTTATTATAACTTATTAAAGTACACTGGTATTTCATTAATGTTTTTAAATTAGAGAATATTATTTCTACTGATTAATGTTTATTGAATACTTTTATTGAGCCTGAGTCTTTTTTTTTAAATTTTTTATTGTTATGTTAATCACCATACATTACATCATTAGTTTTAGATGTAGTGTTCCATGATTCATTGTTTGCATATAACACCCAGTGCTCCATGCAGTACGTGCCCTCTTTAATACCCATCACCAGGCTAACCCATACCCCACCCCCTTCCCCTCTAGAACCCTCAGTTTGTTTTTCAGAGTCCATCGTCTCTCATGGTTCATTTCCCCCTCCAATTTCCCCCCCTTCATCCTTTGCCTCCTGCTACCTTCTTCTTTTTTTTTTTCTTAACATATATTGCATTATTTGTTTCAGAGGTACAGATCTGAGATTCATCAGTCTTGCACAATTCACAGTGCTTACCAGAGCACATACCCTCCCCAGTATCCATCACCCAGTCACCCCATCCCTCCCATCCCACCCCCCACTCCAGCAACCCTCAGTTTGTTTCCTGAGATTAAGAATTCCTCATATCAGTGAGGTCATATGATACATGTCTTTCTCTGTTTGACTTATTTCGCTCAACATAATACCCTCCAGTTCCAACCACGTCGTTGCAAATGGCAAGATCTCATTCCTTTTGATAGCTGCATAATATTCCATTGTATATATATACCACATCTTCTTTATCCATTCATCTGTCGATGGACATCTTGAGCCTGAGTCTTTTCTAAGCACTTTATATATAACTGTCTCATCTCATCCTCAGAACATTAGCACTATCATTATCCTCATTTTAAAGAGGAGGACATGGATGCACAGAAAATTTAAATAACTTCTTCAAAGTCACACAGCTTATGACTCGTGCTCATAAGTCATGTGGGTGGTAGAGATGGGACATGAACCCAGAAGGTCTTATTCTATAAGACAATTTGATTGGTTCATGTTTAAGATTCTGACAGGAGAGCATATATAGGTACAGTGATGGGATATGTAATTGAGGCTGGATCTAGGAGGAGGTGAAACAAAGGGAAGAAATTAAATGGGCTAACAAGCTGCATATCTTGATGAGGCGAAAAGCAGATTTTGTAATAGTATCTGAGTGATAGAGTGGGAATTAAAAAAAACGTTGTTACCAGAAAGCAACATGTTTCAATTTAAGATTTGAGTCCAAGGTGCTGACAAGGCCTAGTATCCTTGTGCAGATACAGAGGTGGGTGGCTGAGGTAGATGAAAGGAGTGAAAGTAACTAGAGATGCAGTTGGCAGAAGAGTGAGAGGCTCTGGTGCCATTTGGGATGTCTATCTGGCACTTAATTCACCTCAAATTATGGTAATACTTGGGGAGGGGGAAGAAACACCCTGAGTCACATTCTAAACATTTTATAAAAAAGTTGAAGAAATTTCCAGTTCAAGATGGTAGACTGAACATATACATCAATTTCTTTGCCTTCTGAAACTCCGTTAGACTGATTATAAAGGCAGGAAAGGATAAGACATGCAACAAAGGAGGAAATGGAGAGTGTCATCAGTGGATGAAGCAGAAAAGAAATAGTGACACTCTGGGACATACCTAGAAAGGAACTTCCATGGAACAGTTCCAGAACTGAGATAGCACTTACCACTGAGGGTAGGAAAGAGAATGGGGTTGTAATGAAGGGTACTAACTAGTTGGATATCCATACATAGACTCTTCACCTTTGGATGCAGAACAATTCTGCAGCTGAGCATTTATTCCAGGCAAAAACATAGAAGATTTCATTTTAAGCCACATTAAACTCTTACTGGAGGGTACTAGGGGGGGCTGTCTTGGAGTCAGTGCAACAGAATAAATCCAGTCCTCCAGCTTATTGGCTTCCCGACCTCTTTTCCTTAAACAAAACCCATCAGCCAACAAGCCCTGCCTGCATAGTAGGGTCTCTCCATTCTTACATCATTCTTACATCTGCTATAAAAACCAAGAAGCAGTAGACAAGAATAATATCTTTTTTTTTTTTAAAAAGAAGAATCAAAACCCTAAAACATGAAAAAAAAAAGTAAAGACACTAAGAAGAATAAATAGGGGGGAAAAAGTCAAGGAAAATAGAAAAAGTGACCATGGAGACAATTCTGAGAACAGAAAACAACAAGCTTGAATTCAGCACTTGCACTTCTGGCTACATATCCAAAGGAAATGAACACAGGATATCAAAGAGATATCTGCACCCCCGTGTTCATTGCAGCATTATTCACAATAGCCAAGATATGGAAACAACCTAAGTGTTCATCCATGGACTAATGGTTAAGGAATTGTGGCATATATGTACAGTGGAATATTATTCATCAATAAGAAAGAAGGAATCCTGCCATTTGCAAAAACATGGACCTGGAGGGCATTATGCTAAGTGAGATAAGCTAGACAGATAAAGACAAATACTTCATGTTATCACTTATATGTGAAACTAAAAGAAAAAAAAAAGAGGGGAAAGAATTCAAACTCCTAGAAACAGAGTTTTCTACTCTGTTTCTAGTAGAAAAGTGGTTGCTAGGGGAAATAGGGAGAGTTTGGTAAAGAATACAAACTTTCAGCTATAAGCTAAGTAAGGTCTGAGGATCTATGTAAATCGTAGTGACTACAGGTAATCACACTGTGTTGTGTAATTGAAATTTGCTAAGAATAGAACTTAAATGTTCTCACACACACAAAAAAAAGATAAATGTGTGAGGTGATGGATGTATTAATTAAGTAGATAGGAGGAATCCTTCCACAATGTATACGTATATCAAATTATCACGATGTTACACTTTAATATTCTCACAATTTTACTTGTCAATTATACCTCAATAAAGCTGAAATGAAAAACAAAAAATTTAAAAAGCTTGAATTGGCATCCTCAGTGAGATTCAACTGGATGCCAGTTTATGAGAAAGTAACATTCAAACAAACTCTAACATAATAAAAATATGATTGCCGCATTAGAAAAAAAATCATTACAGGCTTTGGGGAATAAAATTGAGGAAATCTCTCTGAACAGAGAAATACAAGATGAATAATATGATGTAGAAGAGAAGAGACATAGAACATAAACCCAGCCAGTTCAATATCCAGTTAGTAGGAGTTTGAGGAAGAAAGTCAAAGAAAGCAGAGGAATAGGGGTTATACAGAATAATAAATACAAGAGAATTTCCCAGTGCTGAAGAAGAAAACATGTCTTTAGGGCCCACAAAAAGCCCAGCACAAAACATGAGAAAAGACTCATACCTAGACACATAACTGTGTAATTTCAGAATATTAATTTCAAAGAGAAAATTCTGAATTCTTCCAGAAAGAAAAACAAGTCCTCTACAAAAGAAGCAAGAATTAAGCTGACAACAAATTTAACATCTCCCAACTAGATGCTGCAAAACGACAGAGCCTTGTTTTCAGAGTCCTGAGAGAAAATGTTCATCAAGCTAGAATCTACTTCAGCAAGAAACCAGTCGAACATGAGCATAAAATAAATATATTTTCAGATGAGTGGGAACTCAGAAAGTTTCCACCCCAAATATCCTTTCTTCAGAAGAAGCTTGAGGGTGTATTTCAGCAAAATGAAGGAGTGAAGTACTACAGTCACCTTTCAGAGGAGAACAAAGCTGAACCAAGAAATGGTGAATCGGGTCTTTGGAAACCAGACGCTAAGAGTGCGTGAGTGCCTATCTCTTGCCATTTCTTAAGTTAGATCTATTCTTTTGAGTAACGATTTTTTTTCTAAGTTGGAGTTGTTTTTCATGCCACTTATAAACAAGAGTCCCGATAGTCACATAACAGATGGAGGCGGTTGACGGAATGTAAAAGTAGAATCTTAAGAACATTCTCTACTGATCAACATAAAAAGTACTATTGGACCCATAGAGGATGAAACATAATCCGACCAAACTCTTTAGGTCAAAAGCAATACCTACATATTTGCAATAATTTGAGTGTTTGTTGGTTTTAAATTTTTATAATTCACTATGGACAAATCACAAAAGCTTTTTTTGTAGTCAGAAATTATCAGTCAAAATTATTTATTATGTGTATATGAATAGAATTGGATTTATATAGACTAGAAGTTGGAAAGTGGAGGAGGGTGAAGAAAGACAGAGAGAAGGGCAGGGAAACTTCTGCCCTCATCTCGCAAAGCAAGCAGTTGAGAGATCTCATCTCGGATGAACAAAGTAAGAATTGTAGAACACATAACACGTTTTGCCCTGTCACCTCCATACAGTATTGAGGACACATTGTAGGAGAAGAATATTTACAGTAGTAGAAATATAGAGCCATATGATTTTTCATATAATTTCAGAATAAACTTCTGCAAATTCGTATGATGGATATTAGTAGGTCTTCTTCACTAAGTAGTCTGATATAGTAGGTGACATCTATGTTCAGTATCTCCCCCCCCTTTTTTGGAACATTTGTTCCATGGCACAATAGAAAAAATGGGTAAAGGGCAAAAATAAAGTTTATCCAGGCCCATCTACAAATTATAAAAATGTAAAACAAATATTATTAGAAATTAATAAAGTAGGGGCAGCTGGGTGGCTCAGTCAGTTAAGACTCTGATTCTTGATTTTGGCTCGGGTCATGATTTGGGGGTCCTGGGATTGAGCCACCTTCAGGCTCCATGCTCAGTGCAGAAGTCTGCACTCTCCCTCTGCTCCTCCTCCTCCTCTCTCTCTCTCTCTCTCTCACACACACAAGTAAATAAATAAATAAAATCTTTTAAAAAAAGAAATTTATAAAGTAATGTTAAAGGTTGCTAGACATCAAAGAAATGCAAAATAAAATACAAAAATGTGATTTTTTTCATTTCTTGGATTGGTAAGGATTTAAAAATGGGAGCAGGCCCTTTCCCCATCAGCTGATAATAGAGGGAAGTACTATAAACTTTCTGGAGTGCAGTTGAGGAGTAAATATAAAAAGTATGCATCCCCTTCAAGATAGTGATTCTACCTCTGGTAATGTACTTTAAGGAGGACATTAGATAAGTGTACAAAGTTGCAAATACAAGACTATTGTTGAAACTCAGTTTACAATATTGAGAAACTGAAAACATCTAAAAGCCTGTCCAGGGGGAATTAGACAAATCCATATGGAACATATCAAAATGAATGATGTAGGTCTACATTTATTGACATGGACAACATCCACAATCTCTTGTTTAGTTGTATAATCCCATTTTCATGAAGAAGAGGCAGGAAAAGTTTATGTAGATATATACATAATAGAAACTCTGGAAATATGTGCTTCAAAGCATTGGGTTACCAGGTGGGGTTTGGTGAGCATAGTCTTTCCTGGAAGCAGAAAAGAAAAGGAAAACATGATCTCTAAAATATTTACAAACAGTAATAAAAGCCACTAAAATCAGTCTGCTTTTTTATTACCACTGTGTCCAGTAATTCTAAACAACTTCAGTGATATAGTACTCCTTCATCCTGAAGCAGACCACTGCACTCCCAGTATACCCCACACTTGGTATGCCATTCCATCACGAGATCATGACCTGAGCTGAAATCAAGAGTAGGAGGCTTAACCTACTGAGTGCCCAGGCACCCAAGAAGCAGATTTTAAAACAGTAAAGGAACTGGGAGAGGATACGGAACTTTCAGTAGCACATCTCATGTCACATCATTCAGGAACCTACCTATTGCTATCATGAGTAAGACCAGGTCTCTTAGGTTTTCAAGAGATAAATCCTATTAACATAGGATCACAAAAAAATCACTGGCCCTGACCTGAGATCTATATAGTTTTAAACCTACACATAATTTTTGGTTATGTGTCTAGTAGATGGTATCAGGAAAGATGATAGCAGTGATTTATGGATGAGAAAATAGGAACGATGTTACCACCATGGACTGGAGTTCTCAATCAACTGTTATCTTCTCAATGAGAGTGAATCAGTCATTCAAAATTGACCCCCCCTCAATGTCCAGGGTTTTTTAAGTTTACCTGTCTTTTTTTTCCCATAGATTTTACTACTTCCCAACATCCTATAATCTGGACATATGTATGTATTATTTCTACTGTTTATTCCTCTTTCACTCACATATAGCTCCATTTTGGTTTGTTTCACTAATTTATCATAAGGGTATAGGAGCAATGCTTTGGATAAAATAGGTGCTTAATAATATTGCTGTCTGAATGAATGAATGAATGATACAGATGATATGGAACGCACCTGCTGCTCACAGTGGGTCCAAGCTAGATAATGCTCAAGGAGAACACCTCCAGGTGTGACCAGTAAAGGGTCAAGCTCATTATTGTTAAACAATCAGATATTAACCATTGTTATCTAACAATGGTCATTTAATCCTTGTGCTACTGCTTAAGTGTGCCTTTCAGTGTTGTTCATTATAACATGGAGAATTAGTAATAGGAGACTTTACTGCAGCAATTCAGTCATTTTTTCCTGAGAACTGAGGAAAGATTACTGGCTCTTTATGAGAAGTATCTGTTTTATGGATTAGTAAAGTAGAAATTAGTACAATTCCATGTCCATTTCTTTTTGACATTCTAGTTGGTGAAATTTCAAAGAATACGTAATCTAATCAACGTTGTGTTCCACTCTGATAATTTTTCCAGTAACTTGTAGTTTAAAACACACACACACACACACACGCATGCCAGAATTGTGGACCTATTTTTTGACAAGTGATCTGCCATGCTCTCGGTGAATGGCTTGGCATCACAAAATTTGAATGGCAAAGCTACGCTGATGTAGGCAAGGAGTTGTATGGGTTCCTGTGGGCTCTGTCTGGACCATCAGATGTCTCCTCATCCAGGTTCACACTGATGAATCATCACAGGGGAGGGAGCTGTAAAGAAGGATGAAGGAAGCTGCGGGCAAGAGAAAGGAAGAGCAGATGAGGGTGGATTCTGTAGAACCACACAAGCTACTCAGGCATTAATTTATTGTCCCACAACGTAATGCCACAAAAACTGGCTACGGTGAGGCATGAGCTCAAACCCACAATTTCTCTTTTGAATACCGAAGGCTAAAGAAACTTTTTCTGTGATACTGAGGAATGCTCCTTTATTCTTTAGTAACCTCATTCCTACTATCACAGGAAAAATGAAAAACATTCCCTTCGCTCATCTCCTAATGGAAGGCAAAAGAAAAGACCCTTTGCTGAATGCAGGAGGGGTCATGCTTGAGTGCAAGCCAGCTTGCTCTAGTTTTGCTTTTAATCAACTAAGAGAAATAGCTGATGTGTGTTATTACATACTCTCAAATATATTTTCAGGGCCTGAAATATTACTTATGCCAGAATCTCCTTATCACTGTGATCCCCACAATTTGTCCTTCACTAAATGTGAGGTCCCTCCTTTGAAAAATCCCTAGTCACTGACCTCTCAGTGCTGTGTATTGGGTATCACCATAGTGTCAAAACTAATATTTCATTGAAGCACAGAAACTTCCATGGCTTCAGTATTTCTAACATAGTTATATCTTAGTTATAGACACAATAAAAATACTCAAGAAAAAACATATTTTCTAGAATACTTTAGGAAAATACCCATCTGCTCTACAATTCTTTTCTACCACCCCTCTGAATTTTACCAAGACCAAAGAGGCAGCAAGCTTTTTGAAGCAAAGAAACATTGCCTACCTTGTGTGAGATTTTATCCAATCTTCTAACTTGAATGTACAGGCTAGAAAAGTTTTTCGGGAACACAAAGCACTTTAATCATTATATTGTTACAGTCTATGTAACAATTAAATAGTAGAATACTTCAGATATTAAACCAGCCACAAAAAACTTCAGTAAGAGACCAAATGAGATGGAGAATCAATGTCTCCTAACTCTCAATTCACATCTAAGAACGGACTACCTTATCTTATTTATGGGACTTATGATGTAGGGGAAATAATGGGAATGGCAGCTTCCTTCTTCCACTTTTTTTGGTTATAATGGTCTTACCTATAATAATAATCAATTTATTATGATTTTTTAATGTCTGGAACAGAACCATCAGCCATCCTGTGCAGAATGAATTGTCATTAATCTGAATGAATAAGCGTGTGTGTGTGTGTGTGTCTGTGTGTGTGTGTGTGAAAGACAGAGATGTGAAGTCATTGAAGAAGGCTAAAGCAGAAATAGTAAAAGCCAACATCCCCCAGGAGAATAATTTAGATATTTGAGAGTCAAAGACCTTAATGTGGCAGACAAACCCAAGTTTTAAGATGAGGGGGAATCTAGATTTCTCTCTTCAACAGGATTGATTTTTCCCTTCTCAACCCAATGAGGATTAGTCCCATTTTTGACCATACCTTTGATTCAGTTGTCACTTTGACCTCTGTGTGAGATGTGATATAGGAAAAGAAAAATAAATGAGAGTGAACAGACATGAAAGAGAGGGAGGGTCAGAGAGAGCTCTGGCCTTGTTCACTTGTGAGGCAGTAGAGTTATAATACACAGAAATGAACCAAAGTCTGACTCCTGCTTCTCCCTCTTCTCTAATTTTGCTTTTGCAGAAGAGAGGCTACTACTTTATATTCTCTCTTAATGGAAACAGGTTCTGAGGTGGAGAGATGCAAGCAGGGTTTAGTCTGTGGATAGAGTTGGAGGTAGAGAGAGGTTGCTCTCTGGAGATAACACCTGTAGGGAGGGGAAGAAAGCAAGATGGGGCAAAGGGAGACACTGACCTGTGGAACTATTGCAAAGGAAGGCCAGTCTACCCTACAGGGGCCTCAGGAGTTGGCATGGCCCTTCAGAGTTGTCCCAAATGGAGTAAAGGGGGACAGGCTTGTGTCTCCTCATCAGTCTGTGATTTGGCTTTAGACCACCGCCAAGAGGACATAATCCTTGAGAAGGCAGCTCCCCATAGCTTAAGGTAATACCCAGGGAGGGAGGCAGCCATATTCCCAAGCCCAGGGGCATGAGTGCCCTGGCCCTGAAGAGAGGATCTGGGCAGAGAACCATGGTGTTTATTATGTATTCTCACAAGTAATTGTTTTCATCAGATAGAAAGATAGGCATGACTGCAGAGATAAGATGTCAGAGAATTAAAAGAAAATAAGAGAATTCAAAGTTAGGTAGTAACTTGCCAGAAGAAATTGGAACTTAATGTTTAAACTGCATTTTCTCTATATCTGTCTTAAAAAATAATTTAGAATTGCTCTATTCACTGCAGTGGCTACTAGCCACATGTGTCTATTGAACACTTGAAAATGTGGCAAGTCCAAATTGAGATGTGCTAAAAATATAAGATACACACCAAATTTTGGAGGCTTGGTAAGAAAAAGATATGAAATATCTTATCAACAATTTTTATATTAGTAACGTATCAGTGTAATATTTTAGCTATATTGAGTTAAGATATGTTATTAAAATTAATCTCACCTGTTTCTTTTAACTTTTTTTTTTAAAGATTTTTATTTATTTATTTGAGAGAGAGAATGAGATAGAGAGAGCATGAGAGGGGGAGGGTCAGAGGGAGAAGCAGACTCCCTGCTGAGCAGGGAGCCCGATGTGGGACTTGATCCCGGGACTCCAGGATCATGACCTGAGCCGAAGGCAGTCGCTTAACCAACTGAGCCACCCAGGCGCCCTCTTTTAACGTTTTTAATGTAACCATTGACAAACTTCAAATTAGTTTTGTGTTTCACCTATACTTTCATTGCACAGAGCTGGTCTAGACTAATCTTAAAGTCTGACAAAGGGGTCATTATCTCAGGCCACAGCCTAAGACAAAGCATTATTGGAAAGGGCCATAGAATGAGGAGTGCAGAAACCTCCACATTCTCAGAAACTCACTTCCTGGCCTTTCTAGAATGGCCATCCCAAAGCACCTTATTTAGTTCTTGAGAGGCCAAGACAGCACCTGGGGTGTATAACCAGTTTGCCCCCATTGGTAGAGTGAGAATGGATGTAGGAAGTAACCATCCTTCTTGAGAACCAGAGTCTCTGGGAAGTAAAAAAAAAATGCTTGCTTTACTCACAAATTGGGAGATTCTGACTCATTTTAAACCCTTTCCTCAGGACAAGGGAATTGTACCCACCACAGCTCAGTGATCAGTGTGGGTGGATTAGAAATCAACTGGACCCCGGGAGCCAGTTCTTGGGTGCAGTAGAATAGTTCCCCTGTATGCCGGGAATATGACCCGCATGAGGCATTAGGTGACGACCAAGCAGAGGCATGAGTCAGAATGAAAGCAAAAAGAAGGTAACATAAAGAAATTACTTGTAATTTGTTTCTATCACCAACTGTGCTGTACTTTTGTATTTATTCTGTTTATTGCCATCAATTCCGTACCAGCCACGATTTCTCCAGCTCGTGATTTTATTTCAACATCAGCCAGAATCACTCATTGCTTCCACTCTTGCTGCCAATAACCAAGTCCAGATGTTCATCACCTCAGACTCACTGGCTCCAACTTCCTCCCAGTTTTTCTCTCTTCAATATGATTTAGTCCACTAACCCTTTGTAGATCGTCTTTTCTACAATGTGTTGCTCTACTGCTCAAAAAACTAGAACGGCTTCATATTGGTTATCCAGTCAAGCCCAGATTCGGTTTGGCATTCCAACAGACATGCAAAGCACGTTCATTTTTCTTCTTCCTTCTTCCTTATTACCTTCACTTACAATACACTTCCTTCTCTTCTTACCTTTGAAATTACTATGAAATACGAACATCTACTATACCCCAGGCATTATTCAAATTCCTTACTCACTCTAATTCAGAAGCTTTTCTCTGTTGATCCCTGACTTTTCTGAATTCTATCATACCTATAATTTGCATACCACACGATTACTGCATGCTCATATTTTTTTTTTCTGATTATTTTGTGCCTATCATAGTTGAACTTTCAACCAATTGGTTAGTTCCCCAAGGTCAGAGATTACACCTTATACTTCAAATCGGAAAAAGAAATTAATATTTACTGAATGTTCTCTTTGTGTCAGTCACTGTAAAATGTGTTCAACATTTGTTATCTGGAATTCTCTGTAGTCACTTTTCCTTGTGTGTGTGCTTTCCCTTCATTGTTTCCATGTTGCTCTGCCAGACTGCCCTGATGCCAAATACTCCAACTGAAGTACGGAAGTAGATTTACTGGTGCTTTGGGACAATGATGGTGGAATTTCCACTGGTAATTTCTCATTGGGCTGTAGCCTCCTGCCTTGCTCCTGGGATTCTCTCTCACGTTAACAGTTTCTCCCTTCCTCTCTAGCTCCTTCTAACCGATCCTGTTTTATGCAAAAAACAGTTCAGCTATTTCTTTGATTAATTTGCCAATGGAGCTATAAGGAGGTCCCATTTTCAAAAATAAGCACACACATTAGGGGGCTTCTAAAACAAAGATTGTTCTCTTTCTCTGAGAGGTATTATGAGAGTGTTAAGTCATTAAAAAATCTATCATACAGACATTTTCTCATTTAATCCTCTCAACAATCCATTACATGGTCTTTCATGTAAGATAGGATTTTGTGGTTCAGCTCTTGGCATTATAAAACTGATTGTTTGGATTTAGGAAATGAAAGTTTCTAGTTACGAAATATATTCTGTCTTGTTTCTAAGTTATTTGGTTAGAGAATAGGTCAGATGCATTTGAGTCATTTCCTGTGTGAAATACAATGTTTATACATAAGAGTAGCTTGATATTTGAAAATTGTAACTTCTTGTGGACTAACTCTCATATTTCTTTAGATATGATTGCATGAGTGAGTCCAGTCTGGTGGGAGAAACCACAGAGTAATTTGAACAGGTAAAATTTAATATAAACAGTTATTAACTACAATGGGATTAGAGGAACAGAAGATTAACTAATAAGTAAAAAGAACTCTAAAGAATACAGAAATAGGGGCGCCTGGGTGTCTTAGTTGGTTAAGCAGCTGCCTTCAGCTCAGGTCACGATCCTGGGACTCTGGGATGGAGGCCTCCATTGGGCTCTTTGCTCAGCGGGGAGCCTACTTCTCCCTCTCCCTCTGCCTGCCGCTCCCCGCTGCCTGTGGTTGCGGGCTCTTTCTCTCTGTCAAATAAATAAATCAAATCTTAAAAAAAAAAAAAGAATACAGAAATAACAGAGCTATGGAACAGCCACTTCCCTTGTGCCTGAGATAGACAACGCAAGGCTGAGATTCAGATGTTATTGGAAAGAGCAGCCATAGGTAATTGAAAGCAAAGAACTTGCCAGGGTGCCACAGGAACTTGCTGGAAGTCTGTCTTCTGGAGCTTGCTGGAAATGTGCCCTCTGGGTCCCAGGGAGAGCTGTTCATGGGAGTGTTCATGGAGACACTGTGCACATGACTGAAGAGATGCAGTGGCTGGCCACTGAGTCCTGCTGGCTGCCATGTAAGCCCCTGGTGCTGGAGAAAGCCATGTGTGCCACAGGAACTGGATGCTGGAGAAGCCACCCACACTTGCAGAAGCTCGCGACGCACCCGCACGAGAACCAGAAAGCAAACCCCTTTCTTTCCGCGTTGTTTCTCCAGCACCCTCTACAGGCAAAGTTTCATGTCAATGCCAGCTGGCAAAGCAAAAATACTCGAAGGGCCCAGATGCATGTTTAGGAACCATATAAAAAAGTTGAATTTGGAGATGACAGATAATAAATTGATAACAAAAAAATTACATTCACAAAAAATTCCCCACTTTCCAATGTATACTTCTAAGGTGGAAAACACCCTGTGTGGTTCAGGCATCTATAAAGCCTAGGATAAATGGACAGAGAGAGGAAAAGAAATGAGCAAGTAAAATCATGTTGATTTACATTATAAAAGGAAGAGTTTGAGAGGAAGGGTGGGGGAGATAAAAAAAGAATACAGGATGATTTCAGGAAGATAATTTTGAGGAGTTTTGAAGAGATATTGATATTGGGTTTCTTACAAATACAACCCTGTGCTGAGAGGTCACAGACAGGACCAGCTTTATTTGGGGAAACGTAACATTTTAAAGCTTTTCGAGTCCATCAGACTTTTAAACATTCTGATTTTTTTCTTTAACATATCAAAGAATAAATACAATAAAATGTAGTCTAATATCCTGCACATAAGTATTTACTAAATCATTGGTGTTTTATTTATTGTTTCTAAACCAGCCAGTCCTGATAATCCTCTTACTTAGTTTCTAATTAGTCATTTTCCATTCATCCTGACTGCTTTCCTTAAGTCCCCATGTCCATCCTGAAATCTAAAGCCCAACTTGGTGGGTAGTCTAGTGGTTGATGCCAATAGAAAAACCTCACCAGCCTCCTACTTTTGTGCCTTTCCACTAAACTGTATCTTTTATTCATATTTATTTTTCCTGTTTCAACAGCAGCAGAAGTATCTATCCTTCTATCCAATTGTCATCCTTTCTTTTGCTCTTGATTTCATGCCCTTTCTTCTTCCTATGCCTTCTGTGGCAACAGTTATGCCCTCCCCTCTCCCTTTGAGTCTTGAATCTCTCCCTGTTTCTTGGCTCTTGCTCCTTAGCCTGTCAACAGGCTTAAAACTTTGGACTCCCTTTCAAAATTTTCTCATCTTTTTCTCTCTTTTTCACAATACCCATTTGAAGATCATCTATGTTTATTGCATCCATTTCCTTCCTTACCAAAACTCACTCTTTGTTGAAGACTATCTGCCAGACTTGCTTGGGAGACACTTTCCTTAGCCTAATCGCATAGTGTAGTCAAATTGAGCCCTCACTATAAAGCATATTTTAAACCTTTTTTAAAAAGTACCCTGATCACTGAATATTGTGAATAAAGATGGACGTGGTACCAACTATACATCCTTCCATCTGTCCCCGACCAAACAATGATTGTCTAAGCATTCTTTTCCTCAGATGGTTACAAGGTAGTGACCTTCCCTGGGGCAGAGAATGACTTGCTGGGCCAGTTGCTGAGGAGAATGTTGGAACAATAAGATTGAGTCTCAAGACATTTTTGACCAGGATGGATGTGACCAGAGCACAGGCATCTCACACTCTTTCTCCCACCTCTGGTTCCATCTAGAGAAGTCTTGACCTTTTCTCATGACGATTACATCAGAAGCTGGCATCCTTTTTCACTCGTTTATTTCCATCTCAAACCCTTATAGTGGAGCTGAACCTAGTTTAACTATTTTATAATTATTTGGGTAAATAAAGCTTAGTAATATTTTAAGTCAAATGGCATGTTTATCTGTGAGATATTTCAAACTTATTATATACTTTAAGCAAAAATATTTTATTCTAAACAGAGTTAAAATGACTTTTCCTTTTCTAACCATATTTGATGGTAAAATTTTCTTTTATGGATTATCAGGTGTTCTCCTTTTTCTTATCTCTAGCTACATCCATCCTCAATGCCCCACCCCCAAGATGGGAAAACTCTAAAAAGGACTTTGAAAAATCTCCTGGACATGCCACAATCCAAGGCAATCTTCTGTCTCCCATCCCTGTTGGAAGTAATTCTCTCCTTCCCCTCTCTTATAGCATCGGTCATTGTCTCCCCTGCTGGTATTTATGAACATGGCTAATCTCTGTATAAGTGAATCCTAAAAGCAAGATCCTTATTTTACTCATTATTGAATAAAAGATCCTCACTATTAGGTAAAAAATCCTGTGGGCAAGAGCCTTATTTTAATTATTAGTGCCTAAACTACAGTACCTTATAAATAGTAGGACTTAAAAATATTTATGAATAGAAAAGAAATAATTGGTCATTTATTAGATGTGTGAATATCCCTCAGTTAAATTTGTTTTTCCTTCTTCGTTTTTATTTCTTTGTCTATGTGTTATAGTGTTACTGTCTTTTTAATCTCTTTGCTTCTGTGTCATTTGGCTTCTATTTATTCCCTTTTTACCTTCATTTTATCTTCTTTTTCCTCTCCTGCATGGAACACAGCATTCTACATGGAATGACATGTTTTGGTTTGTTTCTTGCAGTTATTTGAGTTTTGCATTTTGTCCCAAAATAAATGAGTGATAAAGATAAAACATCGAACTAAGTTGTCCACTAAAAAATTCAGGGCCTTAACTGATCTTTCTTCTCCACGAGGTTAGTAGCTTTCAATAGAAAAAACCATATAGTCTAATTAAACACAAGAAACATCACTCTTAGAGAAAGATTTGGGATATGCTTGTCAAATGAGATAAATCCCTTAAAAGTTGCAATTTTGAGCTCAACAGGTTATCACAATTACTAGCATAAATTGTGCAAAGTACAGTCATGAAATTATAAACCTGGGTAAAATGCTAAGAAAAAAAAGAAACATTGGTGTGGTATTGAATTGTTATTAATCTCAGGTGGGCAACCTTGTCCAAGATAACATAACACTATATCAGTTGTTTTGGTTCTTTTAGTACTATACAAATCCTTTCAGCTTGATGAATTATGATCATTTTATGGCCTGTTAAGGATTCAAAATTAAGGAACTAACCATCCAATAGTCCACTCATCCTATGTGTTTATACAATAAAATACAAGCATATTCATAAGAGACAGCAGAAGACAGGGTTTGAAGGAAATACTTAAGTTGAAAAAATGCTCATCTTTGGTTCACTATTATTTTATATACACAACCAAATTAAACACTTAAATTTCTCTCGTGTCAATATCATGCCCATTTATGAAATTAGTATGTAAAAAAATAATATGCTTCATCAAATATATTCAACTTAAATAGTGGTCCAAACGTATTCTAACAACTGCATGGTTAAACACTACTTCCTACAAAGTCTGTTTCTCTTCCCATGGCCCCATTTAGGATCTGGCCTTTAATTTGGATTTAAAAATTATGAACAAATAGGGCTCACAGCCAATTTCATCTTCAAATGAGATACTTACGGGATGACTAATTTCATGTAAAGAGGAACTTGGTAATACTCTGTGTGGAAAATATCTAAAAATTACAAAAAACATCTGTAATGCTTTCCATCTGTATTTCCTGTTTTATAACCTATGACCTAAGTAAAAGGTTTAAGGATTTAGAAACAAATAAAATCACCATTTGTGTTGGACAAAAATTACTGTTGACATGCTACAGCCCAATCTCTCTTTCTCATTCTTTTTCATTGCTGACCAGTTCAGTACAACAACATTGTCACATTATTCTTGAAGGTAAAGACAGAACCTAATTAAAATTATAACTACATAATTCACCTCTCTTACAGTGTTTTATGCTTTCAACATCTGCTTGTGACCTGCCCTCACGGTCCTTTGGAAAACCACTTCTTACTCATTTAGGTGCTGCCTCAATGCTTTACAGGCAAGATGTTTGTATAAACTGTAAACTATTGTATTTTAATTTCATATGGCCTGAAATGATCTCAAACTTTTGGTATAAAACCTTTACAGTCTTCTATCCACAAGGTTGGCCAATGATCTACTGGCTTGGAAATGCCTCTTGTTCTAAAATTTCCTGACACTTCCAGGCTTTTCTTTTCTTTTTTTTTTTTTTTTTAAGATTTATTTATTTATTTATTTGAGAGAGAGAGACAGAGAGAGAGCATGAGAGAGGGGAGGGTCGGGAGGGTCAGAGGGAGAAGCAGACTCCCTGCCGAGCAGGGAGCCTGATGCGGGACTCGATCCAGGGACTCCAGGATCATGACCTGAGCCGAAGGCAGTCGCTTAACCAACTGAGCCACCCAGGCGCCCCACTTCCAGGCTTTTCAAACCTGCCTTGAAACGCATGACTCCAGCCAATATACCTGTCCTGTGAGACCCCTGCGATGCCCTTTAGCAGATACGAGCTACCTTCGAATGTGTAATGTGCTTGCCAGGTATTTAGTTCACAGCTGATATTGCCACAAGTCATTAGACAAGTTCTCCAAATGAAAGCAGCCAGGGAGCCAGAAGCATAGACTAGGGCAATGCCAGAGTTGTAAGGAATCTTTGACACCACTTAATCCAGTTGCTCATTTTCTAGGAGAGGAAACACAGGACCTGTGTGAGATGAGGTTGCCCAAAGTGCGCCAGCCAACTTAAGGTTTTGTGGGGATGAAAACTAGACCTTAGAACTCCAGGTTGATGTCTATATGTCATGAGCATATTCTGTAAATCATCCCCGAATATTCAAAGTATTAAACTGTTCAGTAACGTTCGATCAAAATGCTGCAATTATTACCTGCACCATAGTTTGAGCTTTCAGGTATCATCACATGTTAAGTTTTATACTATTTGAAACACGTATTTTAAAACTTTGAGGTAGAAGTAACACTTCTTTATTGAAAAAGAAATTACTGGAAAACACAGATGAAAAAACCTGATATTTGTTGACACCTCAAAAACAGTCTACATATGTTACAGTAGTACATTTAGCTATTTTATGCATTTGGTTTCCTGCATAGTTTCCAAAATGTTCTAGAAGACAGCAATACTTTAAATGGAGTCAGCTGGAGTTTTTAAAAAGTATTTTAAGAAAACCACAATCTTCTTTTGTCCTCTTGCATTCCCAAGAGTTCTGATTGGTTGATATCCATCTTTGTTTGGTTCTTATCGACAAGAGCTAACGTTAGACTGAATGTTAATGAATCCATCAAAACCACAGAAGAATTTTCTTTTCACTCCCTCCAACATTTTGTTTCTCCTTAGTCATAGGAGGTAACACTTTCCATGCAGCAGACCATCCGAATAAGTGTGGGTTAAAATGGTCAGTTGTGGCTCTGTGTCAGTCATGTGGGTCTTCATGCTAAAAGCGGCTACTTGTCTGCTGGGAGAATGTCTTGAAGGCTGGGCCCTGTGTCCGTCTCCAAGTGGTCGTACTTAGTTGGGAAACACTGAAAATATCACAGTCACAGAGTGGTTACCCTTCTACCTGGGGTTAGGGACAAGAGGAGGTAGACACTCTCTCTTTATTCTCTAGTAAAATCCAGCATCTGCTCCCTGCTAAATCCTGGGTGAGCCCTAGACATCTCCACTGACAGGTAATCTTCCTTGAGCACAGTTTTATGTTCATGGAGGGAAAGCTGAAAAATAAGCCTTGAGTTACCTGATGCTGCTGCTTCATAATACCTCACCTTTGAGGGTGCTTCATATTTTTCAAAGTGGTTTCATATGTACACATATATCATCACTTACTCACAAAAGCTGGACAAGTGGTGGGAGAGGCAGAATTCTAAGATGGCCTCCAAGATTTCTGCCTGCTGGTGTATATGCCCTCAAAATCCCCTCACTTTGAGTGTGGGCAGAACCTATAAGTATAATGAGATAGTCACTCCTGTGATTCCAGTCAGGATTTTCTTAGCACACAAAAGAGAGATTGTGCTGCTGGTTTTGAAGAAGAAAGCAGCTGTGAGCAGGCCACATGGTGAGCGCAGCCCTCGTTGCTCAGAGTGATCCCCAGTGGACAGCTAGCAAGAAAACTGGAATCCTCATCTTCAGCTACAAGGAGATGACAGCCAACAGCCTGAGAGAGTTTGGAAGTCATTCTTGGCCCAGTGCATCCAGATGAAAACATCACCTGCTCCACAACTTGATTTCAGCCTTCTGAGACCCCGTGCAGAGGCCCCCATCCAGGCCTCTGACCTACAGAACATGTGTAATAATAAAGGGCTGTTGTTTTAAGCCACTGAGTTTGTGGTAATTTGTTGTGTAGCAATAGAAAACTAATGAAAGCCAAGGCAAATAATAATACAACCATTTCACCAATAAGGACACTGGTTCAAAAAGATGAACTGATTTGGTTAATTTTATTTTGAAGATTGGTGACAGGACTGATAGCGATACCTTGGATCCTCATTTATACTCCAGCATTCTTTCCACATACCGTAATGCTCCACACTAATTATTATTGGTGAGTATTCTTTATCCCTGCCCACCAACAAGATAGATTCTTGAAAGCATATTATATTATCTTCCTACGTGCAGCTCAACAGAGAGCAAAGCAATGATTTTATTAATCCTCACATCAGTTCTGGAGTATAGTAAAAATGTTATATCAGTATCCTATTAAATGTTAAGTTGATAATATTTTTAAAGGTTCTCAAATCAAATGTCAATCTTCATCACTACACAAACAATATTGTGAATAGTCAAGATCGGGAAATGTGATAGGTAATTCTACCCACTTTTTGTATTGTTTCTTTGGTGTATTATTTTTGAAAACCACTACAAAATTCTTTATTTTGAGACAAGGAAAATCTAAGCCTTTGTGCACCATCATCGTCCCCCAAGCCTGAAAAACAGAAGGGAGTGAGAGGAAAAATTAAATGCACATTCAATTAAGGATTCCTTTTGGCCAAAGTGAAAATAAGCACACAGCAATTTACTCACTTGGCCACATTTTTTGCAGATAATCTCGCCATTTGTTTGATAGTCTACAAATTTCTTTCGTAGTGCTTTGTTTTCTCTCACAATGTAGAGTTCCCTAAAATTATCAAGAAGTAAAAAAAAAAATCTCTGAGAATTTGCAATGGACAAATACGCAGCCTATGGGTATATGCTGTTGGATCTGAAGCTCATCTGTAGGCGTGCCCATCCCACATCTTATTCCTTCTCTCCTTTCACCCCTGCGGATCATCAGGCAGATGTCCCCTTTCCACACACACCTCCCAAGGGTCATGTTGCCTTTGGTGGCTTCTTCCAAGTCTGCCTATTATTTTAATGAGACTTAAGTTGTCCAAAACTCTGAGAGCACATATGAGTATACACCAAACTAATGTGCCTTGGATCAAAATGGCTTTGGGTCTTAACACTTCTCCCTCCCTGCCCCCGTGCAGTATTTGAAAAAAAAAAAATGACACTTGAAATGGGGATATGATGTGGGGGCTAAAGGAGGGGAAGTTCTGAAAAATGATGAGTCTCATTTGTACTATTTTCAAAGAACATTCACAATACAAGCTACTTCACCTCCTATAAAGAAACTTAAAATTGAGTCTTCCTGGACTTACTTGAATACTGGTGTCATGTTGACGTGGTGCATCCTCTCAATAACGTGGATATCTTCTCCAGAGCAGGCTAGCACACTGCAGTTTTTGCAGAGGAAATTTATTAATGATGGGTTTTCCTTGCAGTGCTTTGCAATACTTCTCTTGATTTTCATTTTCTTTTCCATTATACTTTGCATCTGTAATTCCAAAATCTGCATTGAGAAAAAAAACAAACAACGTTTCTTTTTTTCCCCATAGTTTGACTGAAGTAATTCTCCCGGAATTCAGAGATCTTAGATAGTTACGAAAATGTACACTTGGCCGTAGTCTAGAAATAAATATAATGAGGTGATCTCCCCCAAAGAATTTAGCATATAATCCTTCCTTATGATAAGAAAATGTGGAACCCTCTGGTGTTCTGAAAACAACCTACCCCATTTTAGACAAGTTCTATTGTGAGAAAGTCCTTAGCAATATTCCACAAAAAACTCACCCTCTAAACTCTCTACCTTACCATTACTTTTAATTCTGTCTCATAAAACAAGTCTAAACCTTCTTTTACATGGAATATCTTGGAAGAACAAACAGTGCTATTACATTATCAATCATCTTCTCTTACCTGAGATAAGCTCCCCAGTTTCTTTACGCTTTACTCACACATAATTTCTAGACCCTTCGCTATCTTAGTCAATCTCCTCTTTACACATCTGTGGCAGAAACTACTGGCTTCCCACCCAGTTTCCATTCTTACTGGGAACAGAACTATAATCGCATCCTGGGTGGGAATATACTAGCTAAATGACTACATTTCCAAGCCAGTGGTCAGTGAGACATAAGAATAGAATTTCCAGAAAGACTCCTTAAGTATCAGATAGCTGCCATATGCACTTTTTGCCTTTTCCATCTTCTTCTTCCTGCCTGAAATGAGCATGTGACAGCAGAATTTCAAAAAACTATCTTTGACCTGGATAATGAAAACCAAATATTAGGAGGGCAAAAAAGAGAGACAGAGAAGAGTCTTGGCTTCCTCACGACATCATGGAGCTATCATATGGGTCTAGATTGCCCACATTTCTTATGAGAGAATAAGTCCTTAAACCCCTGTATTCCGGGCCCTGTGGTTAGTGGCATAATTTATTTCATAACAGAAACAATGTAGAGACACAAAACTTGAGATAGGCACTGGCCAGTTCTCACACTATATCAATTAACAGTAGGAAAACCTGGTTCTTAAGTAATTTACCTCTAAACTGAACCTCTCTCAGATGGCAAATTTATATTAAATTGTGGAGGAAGTCATTGTTTTCCTGAAGGCTAAGGGGAAGTTTTAGTAAATGCAAACTATCCGTGCTGATGAACAAAGCCGAATGGTCCAACTTTGACTCTCATCTCTGTTTTGGGCTTTGATTCAAGATAGCCATATTTAGTACAAAAAAGAAAATTAAACCTTGTGAGCAACCCATGGGCCATATAATAATCTAATCGGACAAGTACAAAGACTGTCATGTAAATGATAACAGTTAGGTTGTTCTTGCAAGATATTTATAATTCAGTGAGCTGATAAAAGATGATTTGGCATAGGACCACATACATGGCGGGCAATCAAGGAACACCTCTAGGTTTGACAGGAAAAATAAAAATAAATCTAAGGTTAGTGTATGGGTATGTATCCAGGACACCAGGAACTAAAGGATTAGTTCCAAAATAGTAAAGAATATGAAACAATTACAGGGGCAAAAAAATAAAACAAAGCATAAGAAATATATGGGAGGCACAGCTGCAGTGAGTCAAAGTCTAAATAAAATGTAATGATGTGGGAAAAGTTGTTGAGTCATTGTTAGGGAAAATGCTTCAAATCTTCACATTGTTTCTAGAAGTTTGATTTAAAGGCTTTCAGTTAGGTACAAATTCTGTATAAGGCATGGAAAACAGACCTCACCTTCTGTGTCAGTGCTCACCATTTATTAGCGGCTGCCTGAAAATTGTGTTGAAAAGGATTAACTCAGAAGAAGGGAGTGCTGGGACCTAGTAGCGATGTCTGCTGTAGAGATGTCTGCCAAGGGAGCCAAACAGAACAGTAGTGGAATGTGCCCCTGCATCATTGCCGTCCCTGCTCTGAGTTTGTCAGCCTGGAGTAGCTTTAGGAAGGCAGGTCTCTTAGCCAAAGGAAACCTAAAAGGTAGTTGATTCTGGGGCCCCCAAAGAGACTGTATCTTACTGTAGGCATAATCTGGAAAATTTCGACTCATAAACTCTGGAAATGGCCTAGAGTTTACCCAAAATACCTCGTCTTGAAACATCAATCTTTGAAAATATTCACTGGATTAACTTTCCAGTGACATTATTTGGCCACAGATGTTTGATTTGACATTACCAAATGTTTGGTTTGCCTTACATTTAAAGGGGTTTTAAAATATAAGTTTGTGTAGAAACCTGGCCAGGAAACCTTGGAGTTGGTTATAGCAATGCACACCAATTTAAAAGCATCCCTTTCGTGAAACTCTATTTAGGGTAGAGCCAATTCCAATGTTAAGAAACTAACATTCACACCCATATGCAAGGGTGTGAATTTTCTTCTAAATGGATTGTTTGCTATTATAGTAGTTACAGTCTTTAATTCAGTGGTATGGGGGATTTCCTGAAATATTGTAGAAATGCATTCTTCCTTCACTGCATTCCTCTTGCAGCTCAAATGACTCTACGCTAGTAAATTGAGATGAAGCCGATGACATATTATGTATCTAGCCTCAATGTCGCTCCTTCTAAGAGACTTTCCCCAAATACCCAATCTATACAGTATTCATCTAATGACTTGTTTCATATTGTCTTATTCTAATTCTGTAGCATTTATCCTTGTGGGATGCATTTCTTGCTTCATTTCTGTTTCTTGTTTCTCCTCCTCAAATCTCATTATGTATACTCTATAAGCCTCATGCAGCAGGGATCTGTCTGTGTTATTTGCTACCATGTTCTCTCTTTCTAGAACATTGCCTGGCACACAGAAGGCACTTCATAAAGATTTCTGGAATGAAAAACTTGTGCCTGTACAAACAGATTGAACCAAACCAAAATTACCAGGTTGCCTTGAGTGGGTGAGACATACTAGTCTTTCTGATCAAGGGCAGACTAAATTTATATCATCAAAGTTTATGGTTGGTTTCACTGGAACAGCAGCCTGACAATTTCTGCCCATCACAGATCTTGATTCTTTGTATGTGAATCTGGACTAAGCATAGCTCATCCCAACTGGAACTTAAAATTCAGCACAATTTCTGTCTTGAGACTTAGCCACTTAGCTATCAAAGGCAACCACATGCAGCCACTTTAAAGTGAAAAATAAATTCAAAGGGCCAAAAACAATACCTTACGAGCATACTCCTCTGGGTTCATATTTTGAACATGGTCTATAGCTTTATACATCATTTTCTCTCGGAAATCGTTAACTATCTCACGTTCAATAACTCCTGAGTTACTGTGGGCAACCAGGACGTAGGTGCTCTCATCAGCTCTGGCTCGACCACGGGCCTGAGAATATAAAGAAATCAAGTAAAGGAAGGGTTATGCCTTTCTGTGAACTCTCTCATTTTTGGCCTGGAATGGTATTCATTGCTCAGTGTCCCAGCCTTCAAGTAATTTCTCTATTCTCTGTAAAGTTAGTTATTATCCATTTTTTGTAGGTCGGTTATTTGAAATTCAAAATGCACTTTAATGAACAATGTTTGAGAGCAATGATGTTTAGGTTACCACCCCAACCCTCAAGACCCTCAATTACACAAGACCATCCTGTCAACCCTTTTTGTTCCCAGTAACCTGCTCTCAACCCTGGGAACCAGCGTCATTGACTTGGACTGGGGAGGCACTCCTCCAGCCTGGTAGGAGAGATGGATGGCAAGAAGGAGCGTCTCTGACCTTGACACCAGGGCTGGTGAGAAGGCATTCTGCTCCTGGTAGCAACATTGGATTTTGAGAACATTTCCCCATGAAAACATGCTCAACATGGTGATAAATTTCTATAGTCCCCTTTAGAAATTGATCTTTAGGTACATTTTGAGTAACAGAAAAAATGTTGTGACCTGGCCCAGGAACCTAACTACCAACTATAATATGATCTGTATAAAAATGCATTCAGTGTTATTTATAAACTGCTAACAGACTAACTCTTGAAATATAATTACTTCTTAATTTGGTGGTTATCTGGTTATCTTGGTCTTCCATGACTTCCATGCAAGGATGCAATTTAATGCATTTAAAAAAGAGATTTAGGGGCGCCTGGGTGGCTCAGTTGGTTAAGCGACTGCCTTCGGCTCAGGTCATGATCCTGGAGTCCCGGGATCGAGTCCCGCATCAGGCTCCCTGCTCGGCGGGGAGCCTGCTTCTCCCTCTGACCCTCCTCCCTCTCATGCTCTCTGTCTCTCATTCTCTCTCTCTCAAATAAATAAATAAAATCTTAAAAAAAAAAGAGATTTAGTTAATATTATAGGAAGAATATTATTTATATTAACCAGCACGACTCCCATACATACTCAATGAAAGGTAACAATTATATTGTTAAGAAAGTGTGGGTGGGGGGTCGCCTGGGTGGCTCAGTTGTTAAGCGTCTGCCTTCAGCTCAGGTCATGGTCCCAGGGTCCTGGGATCGAGCCCCGCATCGGGCTCCCTGCTCAACGGGAAGCCTGCTTCTCCCTCTCCCACTCCCCCTGCTTGTGTTCCCTCTCTCGCTGTGTCTCTCTCTGTCAAATAAATAAAATCTTAAAAAAAAAAAAAGATACTGTGGGTAAGAGATAAAGTGAAATTAAATGGAAATTAGGACATTTCGTTTTTGTTTTGCATGTATAATTCTGCCTCCCCCAACATATTATTATGAAAAATTCCAAACACACAGAAAAATCTCAAAAATAGGGAGGAAAATGCAGAAATAGTAGTGCTCGCTAAGGTGTGGGCATATTACTTTGTCAGACATTTTAGGGACACTGCACTTCAAATTCCTGGTCCAGCTAGGAGCTCACAGACATCCTAGGGATGAGGAGGCCTCTTTTGACTCTTACAGATGGGCCACTGTCCTGTTTCTAAAGAGTTTTGGGACACAGAAATAACAAACAAAGAAGGGTTGTTTAGAAATACAACAGTTATCTGTTGTCATATGAATTAAGCGACACCATAAAAGGCAGTAGTATGCAGCTCTTCAAGATTTCTTTTTCTTTTAACTGAGGTATAATTGACATATAACATTGTATTAGTTTCAGGTGTGCAATATAATAATTTGATATTTGTATATGGCGCGAAATGATTTCTCTTTTAGAAGGAGAATATATTTTTAAAACTATTTGTGCTGTTTTGCTAAAAGAAAACAAACTGATACCACAAAATCAAAGATTCACATATTAGAGGTATTAAATGTACCTGGACCATGGCTATTTCATTAGTGACGAGGCCGTAACGAATAACGATATTACATTCTTTAATATCCAGACCTTCTTCTGCCACTGTGGTAGCGATGAGCAGATTTATTTTTCCTGTGCGGAATTTACTAATGACTTCTTTTTGTTCATTCTGTAGAAACAGTTTAATAAATTAAATTTTGTAAAGCTAAACACATTAAAATCTTCTAATTAGCAGAAGAAATAATAAATTGCAACTGGTCAGTGCAAATCAAAGGATTAGATCATACACGGATCCACTGCCATCTGTTTTTGGCATTGAACAAAGACATGATAGTGAGACAACATTTGATTTCCAATCTGGGATTACCACACAATAACAAAAATATTTCCATCATCCAGTCTGGAAGTGGGAAGACCATTATTTATGCCAAGGAAACAAATTGATGGGTGACTTGGGAGGGAGGAAAAAGGAGATGCTTTCAGTGGAGAGGAGGATAAGGCAATGAGAGACTAGAATGGGCTTTGCTTTTCACTACATTAACTTTAGAATATTTAATATTCAGAAAATAAGATTCAGTGACACTTTTAAAGATCATTGAATTCTGAGTCACAGAGAAAATAACACACTCGATGCCACGTCTGGTCACCGTAAGAGTCATTCAAGCAGGAAACCTATGGAATATGTCTGGAAGGACATGTGAGAAACAGAAAACGTTGGCTGCCTCCAGGGAGGGAGCAAGAAGACTGGAGAGCCGTGCCCTGAACCTTATTAATTCGGAAAGAGGTAAATATATTATGTGTTCAAAGAGAAGTTCAATAAAATGAAATAATAAATTATTAAAAACATAATCTTAAAAACTATAATTAAATGAAAAAAAGCTCTGAATTTTGAAACTTAATATAAGTAAAGAAATTAAAGAAGCACTCTGGCCCTTGCATAGGAGGAGTGGGTAAGCATAAACCTAGCCTGATAGGGTCAGGGCAGTTTTGTTCTCAGACTCATCCAAGCTGTTGGTCCAGTTGGCCTCTGGTGCACATTTATGCTATCTTTTACCCCCAAACATTAAACAAAAACATTAAGCATTAGACAAAAATAAACACGTCAGACCAACGGTGTGTTCTCCCACCCTCTTTTTCTTCTTAGAGGCAGTGTGTGTCTTTTTTTGACTACTAAATGCTGGACAATTGTGCAGAAAAGCCTCTCTCCAGTCTTCTCTGATAATTTCTCCCTCTCACACTCATGTCCACTAATAAAAGCTTACATGTCTTTGGATTTTAGCAGAAGATGTCTGTGCTATTCAAAAGAGTAACTTAAGGGGCGCCTGGGTGGCTCAGTCAGTTACGCATCTGCCTTCAGCTCAGGTCATGATCCCAGGATCCCAGCTCCCTGCTCAGCGGGGAGCCTGCTTCTCCCTCTCCCTCTGCCCCTCCCCCCACTCGTGCGTGCTTGCTTTTTCTCTCTCTCAAATAAATAAATAAAATCTTTTTAAAAAAGTAACTTTAATAATGAGAATTTCAGACAGGGTTAGACCCTCAAATCACATCAAATAAATGCTGACTCCCTCTCCCAGTGAATAAGTCCAACTCTGTTCATAAGGGGAGGGTGTGGGGCGTAAGGAAGGGGTGTGTTCTGTATTTTGGCATATAGCCCCCAAATCTGAAACGGCTAAGGAGCAAAAAGTAGCTTGACAACATACTTTCCTTTTGTACGTCACCTCTTTTCAGAAAAGGAGCTGAGGCCACATATAACCAAAGTGAAAATACTAAAGTTAATATAACAGAAACTTAAAAACAGGAGTGGAAGAATACAGATGTACTATTTGTAAGGATTAACATAGAGGCAGTGAGACTGAACTTTAATTTTGCTTGTGAGCTTCCTGAAAGCTAGGGCAAAAAGGAAACTAAGTAAACTAGCTCTCATCACAAAGGAGGAAGTAAGCTCCTTACCCAAGGAAAGCAATGCTTTCTTTTTCTGGCATAAATTTTAAAGGCAACTTTAACTGCGTACAGGCAGTTAGTATATTGAGCATTATAGTGTAAAATTTCAAGAACTATTTTTTTTAGCAAACGTTAAAACAGATTTAATTTGCTCCATTGCACTGAATTCTGATGACCATGACAGAATTGAAGTGTCCCCTTGTCCAGCAAGACTCAAGGTCAATATGACTTCAGAAGAACAATTTTATTCGAACAAGCCATGCTTGTAATGTCTACAAGTGCCTTTTTTCTCTTCCATGGGTTTTACTGTGCACACGATAAGTAGTATAATGAAATGAAAACAAAGCAAAAATAATCTTAAAAAGGAAAAGAAAATCACTCATAGTCCCAAATCTCTAACACATGAAATGTCTTCATTTTTCCAAGTTGCCTTACAGATCCCATCCTATGCAAACGTATTCTACATTTTTTCTAATTGTAATGCACATATTTTTGTGGGGGTTTGATTTTTCCACTTGATATTATGTCGCAACCATTTTTCCACTTAGTTACTAAGTTTAAATGTCAATTATTTTTGCAAAGGAAACTCAATTTTGAAAGTTCCTCCAAGTATGTGAAAAAAGTGACTCCCAACAATGCTTAGCTTATCAGACACCACAGATTAGATTGCTACTCAACTCACATTTTATTTTAAGAACAAGCATTCCATAAAATTATTTGTGGAGTGGCAAGAGAATTGATGGAAAAAAAAAAACTACAACTAATTTGGGAACAGTAATAACAGGATAAGGAAAGCAATTTAGAAGGATGTTTTCACCTGTGTCATGGGCTTGAACTCACTGCTGTGTCCAGCTCCAATCAGATGATGGGCTTTGACTCCTACTTCTGCAAATTTTTTATTTTCAGTAATCCACTGAGAAAGGGCATATGCACTCTGTCGTGTTTTTGTGAAAATTATTCCTCGGGCCGATTCCTCAGTCCTTGTATATTGTTCCATTATGGTGTTTCTTAATTTGGTCAGCTTTTCATTTTCATGTTTTGGGTTTTCAGCCAGCTTTTTCAACAGTCTCCTGTTTTCTTTAAGAAAGAATTAGTTTGAATTATAAAACATGTGAATAAATTACACTGGGAGATTTTATGTAATGAGATACCAAGATGTAGTTGAACTACAGTTGATCTTGTGCTATCTAATGATCAGGCTAGCTTAATAAATAAATGTATTGCACTCTTGTTGACAATAAAACCAGATGACCAAATGACTGTGATTATACAATTTATGGCTAATCTGAGCCCATCAATTGGAAAAAGCCCCAATATGAATGGGATTTCTTCTTTCAAAATGAAAGATGATTTTAAGAGGGACTTTTGGAAGCAGCAAGCTCACGCCAAGAGGCAAATGCATGAAGTACGCAATCAACATAACATTGATTCTTACCAAAAAATAAATCCATGAGAAATCTATCTGTCCTATCCAGGCTCAAAGGTTTCTTTTCATCATCTTCATCTTCATCACCATCACCATCACCATCCTCACCACTCTCATCACTATCATCTTCTTGGACTGCATACTTCTTCTCTTTCTCATCATTATAGAAAGCTTCAAGGTGATTATATGCATCAATTGTTCGAATTGTATCATTAATTTGTAGGGCCTCATTATACTTCCTCAAATGCTCTGCACAAACACGTTCTTTGCGATTTCCTTCTCGTGCAGCTATGAAAGAATATGTTACGTACAGTGAAATCATGGTAGAACACACCCCTTAAAATTGTGCTGTGGACTTGAATATGTCTATGATACTGACTCCAAAATCGGCTTCACGTTGTTTTTGAGATGGGCAAGGTAAGGATCAAAATGTGCCTTGAGCTCTAAAAGTTTTCCAAACCCTAGACTGGCTACCTGAGCTCTGGATCAGCAAGAACACAGACCTGATTCATGCCGACTCAGAGGAATGGCATGAAAAACATTTCAGTTGAGTTTGCACTTGGAGACAGAAACATAATATTTATCTTAATATGTTAAACATACAATAAGTGAAAGACTCTGGAAATAAAGAGAAAAATGGATGGATTGGTGCTTCTTTCCTTAGGTAAGGGATTAGAACATGTTCATCCTTATACTACTTCGAACACAGAAATTCCATTTGATATTCTATTTGCTTTCAGTTTGGTTGAGAATATATGACATATCATCTGAAATCTTGGCATAAACATGGAATAAACTAAATGTTGGGTCAAAACCCAAATTACCTTTCTTTTCCATTTGAGTGGTCCATTGTTCATAGGGTTGAGTTCCAAAATCTGACATTGGACTCATTTGGCAAAAACTTTGAATCTTGTTCATTACTTCTAAAAGCTTATCTTTAAATGGATCCTAAAAATAAATTATACACTTATTCTTACATGCTTGTATTGTTAAAGAAATAACATTATCTTTGTTAAAAATAAGTTCCATGTTATAATAAATTTGATTCAGAATCTTTGTCTGGACAAAGTAACAAGTTAATCTCTGACCACCTCTTTGTACATTTATTTTTTATCAGTAATCCACCCTTAAGCCACACACACACCAACACCATGTACCGCTGCTGGAATTTCCATTTTAAAAGTTTTACAAAAATAAAATTAATGGATAATATGCACCTTGAATGCTAATTGTAATTTAAAAATATATGTATTGGGGCACCCAGGTGGCTCAGTCGTTAAGCTTCTGCCTTCGGCTCAGGTCATGATCTCAGGGTCCTGGGATCGAGCCCCGCATCGGGCTCCATGCTCGGCGGGGAGCCTGCTTCTCCCTCTCCCACTCCCCCTGCTTGTGTTCCTGCTCTCCTTGTCTCTCTCTCTGTCAAATGAATAAATAAAATCTTTAAAAATAATAATAAATAAAATATATGTATTAAAGCAATGCCCCCATTATTTAGAAAGCCTGTAATGTAATTTAAGAAACATTCCCTTTTGAAGAACTGGTTTCAGTATTATTTCTACCAAAATAAAAAGTTAAAAGTTAGACTTGTAATGAGCACCAGGTGATGTATGGAAGTGTTGAATCACTATATTGTACACCTGTAACTAATATAACACTGTATGTTAAAACACACACACACACACACACTGTATGTTAACTAACTGGAACTTAAAAAAAAAAGTTAAGAGATAGAGTTTAAAAAAAAAAAAAAACAAAAACCCAGACACATAAGAGTGCATACTATATGATTTCATTTATATAAAGTCCAAAGTCAGTTAAAACCCACTTTTGGATTAGAAGTCAGGATAGTAGTTATCCTTGGGGGATGAGTGACTGGAAGGAAGAATAGGGGTTTTTGGGGTGCTGAAAATATTCTGTCTCTTAATCTGGATTTTGATTATACAGGTGTGTTCATTTTATAACAATTCAGCAATCTGTACACCTATGAAGTTGCACTTTTCTGCATGTCTGTTATACTTCAATAAAAAGTGTACCAAAATTAAGTAAGTTAAAAAGTAAGATGGTAACTTCTTTTAAAAATATATCCTGAGGATTTTGTGGGGTTTTTAAAAATGATTATGAGTAGAAATATGCATTTAAAGTTATTAAGTATAACTGAATAAGGAACAAGAAGTGAATGAAAATAAAGTATATTCAAATGTTCTGGTTCAGCTGGAATAGATAGTAGTCATCTTCAGAATTTCCAAAAAATTGATCTATGGAGATTAGTCAGTAACATTGGGTTAGTACCTACTACATTTCAAATACAATATTGCCTATTATACATATTTCATGTTATTTAATCCTAATATCCTATGAGGTAGATTTTCAATGATTATAATTATTATCAAGTACATAGAGCTAAAATTTATCATGCTTTTTATATTTTACAAAAGAAAGTATTGACATAATATACTGGTCATAATGTCCAAACTAACATAGTTGGTTTTTATAATCAGTGAAAATACTCATTGCAAAAGCATCATTAAAGTAAATATTTTACTTCTTTACCATGTCAGTGTTCTCTTAAGGAAGTAAATATGCAAATTAAGTAAGATTTCCATTATCATTACCAACTGTAATCTGGTAGCAACAAAATGGCTCTGCAAAATGTCAGAAAACCAGTGCTGAAATTCACCAAGAAAGTAAAAAGAATAAAATGAATTACAGTAATCACTCTAGTTTAGCTATACAACCTCTCTACCCTCACCTCCATGCTCACATGTAGTCAAGCTACTCTTCATATAAACTGGAAAACTAAAAGAAGGCTGGAAGAGAGAATTCACAGCAGTGCTTTGTTGTCTAACAATTAAAAAAAAGAATAAACCTGTAACTTATTTTGCTAAAAATTTAAGATAATATTCTTCAGATGGTTGGTATAACATAATCTTTGCATCTTTCAGTTGAGTATGGTATTATAATGAATTGTTGAACACTACATCAAAAATTAATGATGTACTGTATGTTGGATAAATGAACATAATGAAAAAAAACAAAAGAACAAAAAAATCTAATAAATATAAAATTTTAAGCACATACTTCTCTGGTGTCATCTGCAATTGCAAACTTTTTGCATGGCTCTTTTATTTGGTCTTTGAGTTGATCAATATTTTCTTTCACAGTTTTAATGGTACATGCATCGAGATTGGCACATATCTGGAAAAGAGATTTTTTTCAATATTCAAATATTTACTTTTCCTTTTCAACTGATTCAATGTAGAATTATTTTTCATATAACAAATAAGGACCATGACTAACTAAATATAGCATTTTAGTATTGCTCTACTGTGGATCTGATTAACCAATACGTTTATCTCTATGGACTAAAAAGAAGCTTCTAAATCTTGTTGGTGGATAATTCCAGAAAAAGAAGTGTATTTATTTTCATTCCTTAAATTCCATTTGCCGGCTGGAAAAACTGACATGGAAACAATGCAGCAAATTACAGAGATTGGCAGAGAATGGTAATGAGATAACCCTATCACATAAGAGATTTTAAAGGTCATCTTGACATCCCTGGATTAGATTACCACCCTCTTCTACACATAACGAGGACAATGTAAAGCTAGGAGCAGCCAAAGCCTGGATGTGCCTGGATCTAGACTGGTATTAGTTCTTAATCCCATAACAAATTATATCTTGGAACAAATAATTGTGCCTCTGTCTGTTCTACATGATTTTTACTGAATTCAACTTAAAAGTAAGGGACTTAAAATATAAATGCAATTGCCTTAGTGGCAACATACTTCTTGCGTTACTCTGAATTCACTGAACAATTGAAATCAACAATAGTACTTTATGTGGTGTTACCACTTGGGGTCAGCTGACAAGTAGTACAACCGCAACTAAAGATTCTCGTATCTCCATTTTCTCATTTAATTTGAATTACCCAGAATCTGAGAATCACACAGAACAAAAAAGGCACAGAAAAAAATACGCAATTTTGAAACTCATGGAGTATTATGAAAATTAGAAATTTTCATAGTTTGTGCATATTTCTATATCAAATGGATCATCAGGTTTAACAACAGGAGTAGATATTTAAAATAAGGTATTTCATTTGTCCCAATTTTTCATTGATTCTATCCATACTCCATAATTTTTGTGATATTTTTCTGTACCATAGTAATTTATTAGGGCATGTTACTGTTTTGTAGAAGATTGAATATGTTTAACTAAAACATATTGATTTCACTTAACTGATGATCATAGAATACCTTCTTTTATGGACTCCATGGCACTTGGACCTAATCTTACTCAAGAAGCCCAAGAAGCTCTGGCATTTGCTTTTAGGGTTTTTTGTTGTTGTTGCTATTGTTGTTTTACACAAAGTTAATGGCTTACTTTTAAAATGTGTTCCTTGGCTTCAGCTTGCCTTTTGGCTCCTCCAACACCTGGTGAAGCTGTTAGTCCTAGTATCTGAGGTAGAGGAATCACTGGTTTGCATTCTTTCTTGAGTTTATTGTTTTTCAACTTCTGTTTCAAGTAACGCCTCATGATGTTATTATAGACTGCTTCTTTGTTGGTGTGATGGCATTCATCAATGACGATGAGGGAAAAGTCTTAAAAGAAAATCCAAGTGGTTCATTTGTCCATACCAGCAAGGTAGAGTGAAAAAAAGTACCTTAAAGGTAGTAAACTGCGCTGTGACGGGGATATCTTTTCTTGAGCAGAATCCTGGCACAGACCTCTCACTTTTTAAGAGGGCAATAGGACTATGTTAGTCATCTGTACATCCAGAGGTCCAGGTATATTAATTATGAAACTATTATTGTTAGTTATTATCCTTACTTAAGAGATTAATTTCAGAAAGTTTATAAAGGTAAAAAGTGTTACGGGATGGAATTCAATCCCTGCCTTATTCCCCACAATTAATCAGGATTACATTTTTGTTCTTTAATAAAACAATTTAATTTTAAGTTGATGAGGGTTTATTTTTATGTCAAATAAGAACCATACCATTTAAACAGAGATCATTTTGCCTTGTTTTAACACTGCATTTAATTATTACAATTATTATAATGATTATTTATACTTCCTTCCCTTTCTCTCACTTTCTCTTCCCTTCCCCTACAAAATAGAAAGGATTATATTTCATTCTATGGAAAAGATGGCATATCTAACAGTAGCCATTAGCATATGAAAATATCCTGTTGGTACCTAGAAATAAAAAGTAAATGGAAAGTCCAGTGAGTGCTTGATTTAATACCATGTTCTTATGTAAATAAAGTGATCTAATTGAAAATGTATCATAATTTTTGTGTTTCCCCAAGAAAGTAGAAGAGTTTTAATGAAAACTTAAGCAATGGAAGACAATCTAAATCAGAGATAATCTTTTTATTTTTATTTTTATTTTCTTTAAGTAGGCTCCACACACAGCGTGGAGTCCAACACAGGGCTTGAACTCACGACCCTGAGACCAAGACCTGAGCTGAGATCAAGAGTCAGACACTTAACTGACTGAGCCACCCAAGCGCCCCTAAATCAGAGATAATCTTTTTAAATCAGCATTTTAAAAATATATAACTAATACAGCCTCTGTGCTATCATCAATATCACTAATTCTTCTTTTTCCAAAAATAAACACTTCGACCAACCTGAAAGCTGGACACCATCATCTTCTCCTTTTTCTGAATTTAAAAGGGAGTTTTCAAGGATTTGAGCTGTACTGATGATAACATCATAGGTTTTGACAACTTCTGGAAATGATATTTTTAATTGGGTATCTCCACTTAATCCAATTGTATGATACCATTTCTTCAAAAATGGTTCAAACTCTTTGCGGAAGAGCTGTTCAACTAGTGGCACCTTTAAAAATGACAAAATTAAAAACAGAGAGAGAGCATGGTCAAAGAAAAAGGAGTATTGATCAAAGGCCTACTACGTGGCAAGCATTATCAGAGGTGTTTACATTATCAGTTAATTAAGCATAACAACCTATCCATCATTACATTCATTAATTTGTCAATAAGCATTTACTGAATGCCTGTTAGGTGTAGACATTGTATCTGAGACATAAACATGTTTAAGATATGGGTGACAACTTTGAGGAACTCAGTCTAGCTGAGCACATAGACTAAGACTAAGCAACAAAAAACCAGAAATTAGTAAAACACAGTGTAATAATTCTCCCATAGAAATATATACAAAGTGACAGCAAAAAGGCAGAAGTAACTGAGTACTCAAAAGAAGGGTTGAGAAAGAATTTTAATTTGTAAATCATGAGTCAATGACAAGATAAATTAAAACCAAGGCTGGATAAGAAATAAATTCTGAATTCACAGATCAGGGCCAGGCTATAAAGGGCTGTGAATAACATGCAGAATATTTTAAATTTAGTATAATAGTTATAGGACCCTCGTGAGTTGTTGATTTATTCCTGCTGTTTGTTTTGGGATGGGGCCAGAGGCAACATGCCTAAAAAACTGAAAGGAGCAGAGAACCAAAAGTGAGGAGGTAAGACACTGCCTAGGAGAGCAGATGTGAGATGAAGGGGTAGACCACTAAAATAGCTTTGGTGCCTGAGAAAGAACAAAAGAGCAAACAGATTGGCAAAGTAAGTGGAAATCTTTCAGAGGTGACTGGCATTACCGAAGGGAGTAGTTGGCATTGAGGTTACTCGATGTAATTGGCAAGTCACAGTATCTTTGCATTCACTAGCAAGTCAAAATGCAGGTCTTCATGAAGATCCTGACCTGTAAGACCATCACCCTGGAGGTGGAACCCAGTGATACCATGAAGAACGTGAAGGCCAAGACCCAGGATAAAGAAGGCATCCCCCGTGGCCAGCAGAGGCTCATCTTTGCAGGCAAGCAGCTGGAAGATGGCCACATTCTTTCTGACTACAACATCCGGAAAGTGTCAACCCTGTACTTGGTTCTCTGTCTGAAGGGTGGCTATTAATTCTTCAGTGTTGCATTTACACTCCCCAGTGATGGCATTACCCTGCATTATGGCCATTTGTCCCAATTTAAGTTTAAAAATTAAATTACCTTATTTCGCTCAGCATAAAAAAAAATTAAATTACCACTTTCAGTTATAGCTGAACCTGTTGAAAATTTTAATAAAGGTTTTGTTGCATGGTAGCAAAAAAAAGTCCTTTCAGCTGGCTCTCTGTATGTCACAGTGCCTGCTGAAGGTGGTTCAGTTGACCCATCAATGCTACACATTACCAGTCATTTTGAATACCTCCTAGATTAGGGAAAGGAATGACCAGGCCATCTTGAATGTTATATCCTCAGAGAATTTTTCCCACGGGAGCCTAGGGCTGTATAGTGTGGCAAACACAGTTGGCAGGAGGAGTTTCAAGGGCCAGCATCAAAGAGTAAGCATTATACTCCTCATAATATAATTACCAGATAATGTGATCAATGGTTATCTTTCCACTGGTCTGTAGAACATGTGTTATTCATCTTTTTACTTGAGGTGAGCCCCACTTATGTGTACAATGAGGGCTGGCTGACACCCCTGGCTGAAAATAGTGTACAAAGAACAATGCTTTGTATCATTGTTCAGTATAAATAATGAAGTTATTTAAGAGTGAATGTGGAAAAGAAAGGGGTAAAGTGGAATCTATGAATTTCAACGAAACAGTGCAGACCCAAAATCAATAAGCAAGTTTGGTTAAGTGGGAGAAAATAATACAAGGTGAGAAAAATAAGAAGAGAAACTTTCCATTAGTGTTTTTGTTTTTTGTTTTGTTCTGGTTTTGTTTGTTTTTTGTCAAAGTCAAGTTTCTGGTCCATCTGCCACACAATCACTTGAGAGATTTGGAAAATGCAGACTCCTGGGCCCCACCAAAGGGTCACTGAACCTAGGGACCATCTTTGGGGACACAATTCTGTGTGCATAACCTGCATTTAACATGAAACCTCTCATGTGACAGTAAGTCTTTAGAATGTGAGAACCGCAGCTCTTCTCTCTCTTACACAAAGTCATTTCTGACATATTTTTCTAGAACTATTCTTTTCATTCTACTTACACGAGACAGAGGAAATAATCTGAGGAAGAAGTAAGAAAGACTCTGAAGTAGAGAATGAAAATTAAGCTTAGTGGGAAGAGATAGCAAGATCCAGGGGAGAGAAAGTCAGCCCTGAAAACGACTCCAGCCACTTACTTATTATGTGACCTTGGACAAGTTACCGAATCATTTCAATCATTTCAATTTCTACATCAATAAAATGAAGATAATGTTAACCTATGGTAGCACTGTTGTGAAAATTAAATGAAATAGAGGCTGTCATTTTTCTGGTCCTCAGAAAACTTCCCTGATATTTTGCTGATCCTTTTATTCCAGCAGTATAGTGAAAAAAGAAGGCCAGTTAGCTTCAGAAGATAAGGGTTCAAGTTTCAGCTCTGCTGCTTATTGGCAGGATGAGCCCCGACAGACCAATTAAAGCCTCAGAGCCCCAGTTTTCTGATGGGTAAAATGAGGATAATTACGGTTACCTCATAAAGTGCCTGTGTGGATTTAATGAGATACAATAAAAATAATTAATATTGTATAATAAAGTGCAATACAATATTATCATATTATTAATAAACATCTCTCATTTCTTAGAGTGTAGATTCCTGAGAATAGGATCTGCCTTTGATTTGTCTTTAAATCCCCTCATGCTGCTGAATGATTTAAGAATCTCTATACCATGGAGTGACATAGCAATCTGGGGTTCTGCCCATAAAGGATGAGTCAAGACCTTCCAAAGAAGCAGTATCTTCTGGTCTACAGAACAAAAATAAGTTTTCACAGGAGGTAGCAGGTGTTGGAAATCCTGATACTCACTCTGGGTGGCGTTGACTTCCTACTGAAGGACACAGAGAAAGCCAGATGCAAGTCTGACATGGCTAATTGGGAGGTGTGTGGTCCTCTTGGAGCCTTTTCCTGAGATGTGACAGAGTGCCTGCCAAGACTAATCAAACCCAACTGCTACCCACTTCTGCTGAATCATATGGGGCTGCATTATAGCATCTGAAGGAACCTGGGATTTATCTCTCGTGATGTTGAAGCCCTAGATAGGAAATAGAAAGTCTGGGAACACAGGTGGTGTTTTCATTTCTCCCTGCATTTGAAGGCGATAACTTTGGAAAGCATGGAGGCAGGGAGATGAAAGTAAACGATGTTAGAGGGGACAGGATTTCTCTTTTCAATATCAAGGGTTACAATACCATCTATTAGGCTAAATATAGAACTAAGGTTATGTGACATACAGGGCCAGACTCAAATGAAGAGAACTGAAGCTCAAATTACTTTAAAATTGAAAGAAATGGGATGATAAAGTAAACAATTATGACATATATGGAAGAACTAGTGGAGAGATTTCTAGTAATTCCTAGGGAAAAACAATAGAGAAGCAGATGATGAATTAGACTTATGTCCTTAAGTGTCTACACAACAGTGCAGTGAATACGAATAATTAGTGAGGATAATTTAACATTTAAACATGGCTGCAAATGTGGATTTGTAAGAATTACCTAGATCCAATGAGATGAAAGATTTGTGATGAGCATACAGCACTGGAAGAAGGAGTCATTATAAGAACAAGTTGCATTAGATGCATACAAAAACCTGAGACCTGCAATGATCAATCAACATGCATAAGATGAAGAAATGAACGTTTGCATTTGGAAATTAACTGCACAAAGATAACTTAAAAGAATTTTAGTTTAGCAGATTTTCAGACAAAGAAGAAACTGAGGCTTTTAGTTTATGGCAAACTCCAGGTGAGTCCTTGGGTGCCGGCACCAGTGAAAAAGGCAAACCTGGTCATGGGCTTAGAGTCACATCTCATCTCTCTTCCAGTCTGCACCAATAAGACTGTATCTATAGTATTTTACCCAACTCTGGATGCTGTATTTGAAAAAGGTCCTAAATAAATGTCTCAAAAACTATGGGCACTCAGGATGATGAAAAATCTGGAAACCATGTTATATGAAAAATAGTTGAAGGAACTGGGAATATTTATCCCAGGGAACAAAAAGAAAAATGACTTAGGAGCCACATTGCTGCCTTCTCTATGTGAAGGGCAGTCATGAGGCAGGAGAATTAATTCTTACTCTGTATAATCACACTGGAAAAAACTCTAACCAAATGTGGATTTCTGAGAAACAGATTTCGGTAGGGCTTTCCATCAGTGCCAGTCATTCAAAGAATGGATCAAGCTATCTTATTAAAAGCAGAACTTCCTGGATATCCCAGCCTATTCTACTCAGCAGAGGTGAGAGATGAAATGAGAGCTGGATGAGAGCTGGATCTTGAAGTCCTCTTTTAGCTCTAAGAGTTTATGACCCTGGGGCCTGATAAAAGAAGGGAAGGAAATAGATGAATTAAAAATATCTCCTAGGTGTTGAGGCTTCATGCTTTGGAGGAGGGGGTGTAACTAACAAAGAGACAGTTAAGGAGGGAAAGAGAGCCTTTAAGGAGGGAGATGGTGAAGGCTCAGTTTGAGGAAACTGCAGAATACTCAAATGGTCTCAAGAACTCCAGCTGAAGTATCTTCAAATCTGGTTAACTTTGTTCTTTTCTGTAAACCTGGCACTTAAGACCCTGTTCACTGGTTAAGGGGTTCCACTTAATTAGTTATGGAGGTGAGGAAGAGGGAGTGGGAGAAAGAACTAAAACTTACTGAGTCATTCCCAGGCTTGAGATAGGTTATTTAACTTAAATTTCAGAGCAACTATATAGGGTAGTATTATTTTGTTCATTTTACAGATGAGGGAACTAAAGCAAGAAGTTAGGATTTTGTCCAACGTCAAACTACTGCTGGGTAGAAGGTGCATTCAAAGCTAGACTCCCTTTATTCCAAAAGATAATGTCCTTTATAAAGAGAATACGTGAAAGGCTATTCACAAATAAATTCTAATGTATCACTATTGTCACAAGAGAAATAAAACTGTTTTAATAGTAGGCATTCAAGTATAAAGAAGAGGTTTTTCGACTTAGCAGATACATACAAAATGCATTTGGAACTACATGATAGAAATTACTCAGATCATAGATTCTGAGTATGTTTCTTTGATACCAAAAGGCAGGTTGCAACTAAAACCTTTGGCATAATAGAAATCCAAGAATATAGAAAAGCTGTATAGTCTATTACTATATATTTGGTAAAGGAAATGATGAAACTCTAGTTATTGTAAGTAATAGAAAAAAGACTATGTCTGACCATGGAAATGTATACTCAATTTTACTCCACAAAAGTAAAGATTAATCTGCCCAATATACACATTTATAAATTAATAAACTCATTTATCTGAGTAAAGCTCAAATAACTAGATTTTGTTTTGCAGTGAAGAAGACTTAAACCTGTTTATGAAGATTGTTCTTTAAGTACTCCAAAATATAAATTATTAGAGGAAAACCTCAGTTGCATTTCAAGTAACATCTATATATAATTCTTGAAAGTTAGTTAACTATTTTCCTTTTTTAAAAAAGTATTTTATTTATTTATTTGTCAGAGAGAGAGCACAAGCAGGGGGAGCGGCAGGCAGAGGGAGAAGCAGGTTCCCCGCTGAGCAGGGAGCCCGATGTGGGGCTTGATCCCAGGACCCTGGGATCACGACCTGAGCCGAAGGCAGACACTTAACCTACTGAGCCAACCAGGCATCCCTCTATTTTCCTTTTTAACTTGATTTAGATCAGCCAAATAGTCACTTAATTTTTTCTTTGTCTTCAAACAAATGATATATATTCTGGTAAGAGGACTTGCCACCTTTGACTAAGGGTCAACAGTTAAAGAGACTCCAAAAAACAATATTTGATCCTAGATTCCAGTAATATTTTGAAGTCATTCATGTCCACAGACATGATAACTTAAATTAGTGCCAGTTAACCTTAAAGAATATCTGGGTAAATGTATTATTCTTTACACATAAATAACAGCTATTTGATTTATGCTCTGGTGTTATGAAAAAATTCATTTTAAAAGCTAATAACTTGGATATTACATACATCTGTAAGAGCAAAGATTTAAAATAAAATAAATTACTTATTTTGACATTCCTCTTAATTACATTAAGTCTGCGTGATCCATTGTTATATATGTCATTTTACAAATGCGTCAGAAAAATAAAGTGAAAATAAACACTGTGGTATTATGTGCTATTTGGATACCTTATTGACAAGGACTATAACTTTTCCAGGTTCAGATGCTTTTTTCTTCTTGTCCAAGTGATCCTTGGCAATGTAAACAGCCACTCTGGTTTTCCCACTCCCTGTAGGGAGGCATATAATGATATTTTTCCCCTCCAAGGCTGGTTGGGCGACTTCCATTTGGTAAGGCCTGAGATGCAGTTCTGGCTCAGAAGATGCTCTTTCTGCCACATTCTCTTCATCTGAAGGAAATTAAAAGGTAGAAAAATAAGGGAACGGGCAATAAAATAACTAAGGCTAACAAGTCTAAAACCCAGCATAGGCTTCTTGTGATTTAAATTCCTTTTCATGTGTCCAAACCAATCCATTTTTCTATTTTCTGTACCATATGGGTGTCAGCTCTCTGTTGGCATCTCCAGGGTCGACCCAGGCACCCCATTCTGGAAGTAGCCTGGGGGCAGAGGTGCAGAGGGAGTGAATTAACAGGATGAAGAACAGGAGGGGAGGCAACATGGGAGAGTCTTTTCACAGAGTGGGCAAAGCCAGGGGAAATTGCAAGAAAGGCTGCTGTATAGGATTGGCAGGAATGATTCTTTTTTTTTTTTTTTTAAAGATTTTATTTATTTATTTGAGAGAGAGAATGAGATAGAGAGAGAGAGCATGAGAGGGGGAGAATCAGAGGGAGAAGCAGACCCCCGCCGAGCAGGGAGCCCGATGCGGGACTCGATCCCAGGACTCCAGGATCATGACCCGAGCTGAAGGCAGTCGCTTAACCAACTGAGCCACCCAGGCGCCCCTGGCAGGAATGATTCTTAGTGCATCAGGCTTTCCAGTTCTTTGTTGAGCCCTTCTGCCCTACTTGTTTCTCTATAGTCTTGCCACCTACGAATCAAGAGGAACTGGGAAAGAATGAGTCATCGTTCTGTATCACCACTCCCCTTTACTTTTTATTGCGAAGAAGATATTATAGCTAATGGTACTTTCCCTCATTTGAAAAACTTTATCTGACAACCAAATACCCAAAAGCCTGGCTATCTATCTATCTATCTATCTATCTATCTATCTATCTACCTATCTCAAATATCTAAAATGGCAAAACAAAACAAAACAAAATCCTATTTTTGCCATGTGAGATAGGTAGATTAAACAGAAGCCATATTTAGGGAGAAGGGGAAAAACTTCTCCCATGTAAGCCTTTAACTGATATGTTTTCATTAAAAGATGAAAAACGATTCTGTTGATTTAAACTGACTTGTGACTAATTTTGGCATTTAGTTTTAAATTGCGATCTTTATCACTTCCTTATATGTATTCTCCACGTATTCATATTTTCCTGAAACTCAAAGTGTGATATATTAAAAATATTTCCAATTAACATAGATTTCTAAAGTTAAAATTCTCATAAAGTACTAACATGTATTAATTTTTTGAACATTAGAATAAAATTGTTATAACATACCTTGGTTTAAACATACTTTGTTTAAAAGTGATCATATTTATCTGTATTGGCCAGGGGAAAAAGATCTAAAAATGTATAATCTATCATGTGGAATGCAGTAAAATAAATATTATATCAATTTAAAAGCCCATCTTTTGCTTTATGTAATCATAAGAAAAAATGAAATGATAGCACTTAGTACTTCATTACACATGAAGTGTCCCTTCTCTTATCAATGATTGCAATAAAACTAAACTAACAAAATCCCATTAACTTCACAAAAGCTGCTGATGGGTCCATTTCAGCAACTGGATGATTCTATTTAAATGGGTTTTAGCTTGTTGTGACCGCTATCTGCACAGGTAGGAAAATTCACACCAAACATCACTTAGTAAGAGTCATCTACTAACCTGGCAGGAAATTTGCCTTCTGTATGGATGAGTAAACAAAGAAGCAATACATTTAAGTTATCTTTGGATCATCTGCTGATTCATTTAATATGATTTTCAGGAAAAACCCATTTCAGATCACCAGCATTTAAAGAAATACATTTACAAGTTTGCTCTCCATGCTTGCTTTGAACTCTACAGCAATCATAATCATTCATCGTCTACTATATTTATGTAAGGTTCAAATTTATTTAAGAATATCTTTACTTCTCTAAGTGGCTTTTATAGATTATCAAAATCCTAATATTCCACCTATATTCCCAGCATTGATTACCTAACTTTTCCCAAAGAGCAAGAATATTTGCAAAGGAAGATGTACTTTAAATTGTGTTTAATACCAAGATCCAGGAATTTACTTTTGCTAAATTGATATTTAGTTTAGGAAATTCCTTAAAAAAGATTAGCAAATTCCCTTTAATTTCACTCTCGGTATATTTTTGCATGGATTAAAAAAAAATAATAAAATTCTGCTTCCCTCGCAATAGTTGCAGGTACCCCTTTAAATAATCAGTTTCCTTTTTTGTTTTTCATGCTTACTACTATATCCTTGGGTAACACAAAATAAAAAGGGAAACTTAGAGCAATTTTCTGTCTCTTCCCCAAGTAATCAAAGACGAAGTCAAATGAGTAAAACATCGATACCACTTACGCATCTTAGATATTTATTATACTAATACATGTAAGATGAGTTAAGATGTTAAAAGGGCATTCATGTTCAAAATTTGATTCTGGAGCCAAACTCATGCTGTTTCTCTGCTACTTAACTCATCATGTACCACTAGTTCATTCTGCATCAAATATTTACGGGGTACCTATTACATGCCATGCAGTCCCAGGAATATAGTCCTTGTGTCCAAGGACTTCAGAGTCTAAAGTACTATAATGCTGCCACTGAAAATGTCTGGCTATTAGATAGATAGCTCAATTCGCATCTGTACTTTTGAGTCAAGTCCGGGAAACTTGATAGGTAGCCCCAAGTTTAAAAGGGAAGCACAGAGTGAACATAGAAAAAAAAAATGAGAGTTGGATTCATTGTGAGAACAGCATCCAAAGAAGAGCTGGGTGAGTGCTAAATATTCAGCCTGATTCTTGCCTTATCACATCCTCTGACATAGGGATGGAAGAATTTATCCACATAAGCAATGAGAAGAGAATTTTCTCTTCTCTGTCACCAGAAGGAGAGAACTGAGCTGGTGTCAATGAGCTAGGAGCCAATTTCCTTTATAAAAGAAATGTTTGGGTTTTTGTTTGTTTGTTTTTTTGTTTCTCTTTGGCTTGCTTTGAAAAAGCAAAATCAATTAAATGCAATAATGAATGTGGTATTTAAAATATGCACAAGCTTTGAATAACATTGTGCCCTTCCTCTACAACAAATATTGATTGAAGACCTGGAAATTATACTATGCCATATAAGTGGTCAAAAAATAAAATCAAATAGGACTTAAATAATAACATTTTATTGGAACTACACCATGTGGCACATTTCATTCTCACATTGATTTTGACAGCTGAGTTATTCTTGGAGAGAAAAGGTCTGTCACTGCATGTGTTTGAAATCGACAAAGTATTCCTTTACCTATAGTATGTAACTACGGAAAAATACGCCATTCCAGCTGGACAAATATTAATAGGTACTACCTCGAAATAGTAAGGAAACACTTTCTACATATAAGGCCAATGTGTATTGCCAAAAATATTGCCACTTTGTGAGGTGCAGCATATCTCTCTAAAAATGAGAAACAGAAAAACAAAAAAGCCTTCCATAGCATAATGAGAATATTTAAACTTTAAGAGCATCATTAATATGTTTTACTATGATGTAACACTGCCACAGAGGAACATAATGTTATGGTAGTGGGTCACATCCATGATCCTTATGTCCCACTATGTAATTGTTGAAGGTGGACAAAGGACATATGGGATAGAGTTCCTTTGATGTCAACTTCAAAAGTTAAAATATTATCCCAAACATTGTAATGCTTTTCAGAAATTCAACATATGTTTACCAGTTTGCAATTTATCTAATCCTTTTTTTTTTGCATTGATTTCTACTTCAGTCTATATCATGCACCTGAGGGAAAAGAATTTCATAATTTTATAAATGCAGAATTTTACTACCCACTATGCAAAGTAATTCTTTGTTTCTAAGCACTGACCCCATCTAGAACATCAATGGGTGTCCTCTGAAAATGTGTTTGTCTTCAAATGTATTTGCCTTTGAAAATGTATTTGCTTTTTAAAAGTAGGTTGTGTTCAGATTTATCACGTCTTTCATGCCACATTGAGGACTGAAAATCAGCAAATAGTTACATTTGCTAACAGCGCTAAATAGACAAAATGCCCAGCACATAGAGGATACCCATTTAATATTTATTGAATGAATGAATATTGTTGAAAAGCCCTTACTTAGACAAACAAAAATTAGGATGAAGTCCAGAAGCTTAAAACAACCATAAAGACTTTAAATATTAGCTAGAGCATATTTTGAGTTCTAACATCAATAAAATTTAATAGAAATGTTAATTATTAAATGTAACAACTGTATAACAAGTATGGAAAAATCAAATACAACCCACAGAAATAAGCACAGGGCAATAACTTAATAAACACTGAGTGCAGTAAACAGAAAATGAATTAACCCTTTAAAATCCTGGAAAGCTTTTAAGGCAGATGACCACTTTTATGTAAACGATTCTGTCCCTTAAGGACTCCCCTAGCTAAATTTCTGTAATTCGTCTGACAATGCAGGGGAATCTGAAGTACACAATATTCTCCAAGTGTTTTCTACAACTCAATCAGAGAACAAATGAATAATAAAGTAATTTGTGTTTCTTAATTTGCCAGTTTCCTACTGATTCTTAGCTGGCCACATTGCAAAGCATTTTTTGTTTGTTTATAATTTGTTAATTCTAATTATGAAATAGTTCAAATGCACAGACAAATACGGAAAGGTGTATAAAAGATACCCAAGGATCTATCACCTCTTCTTAGAAAATGTTAACATTTTAGTTCAGTAGTAATCATTGGAATTGCACATTCAAACAACAGGAAGAAGCAATAGGAAATCGACCAGACTGACAGAATTTAGGCACTCTGATAACAGGAAGTATTGCTGGAGTGTGGGACTGGGAAGAGGCACTCTCATTTATTGTTGGTGTGATATCCAACTAATAGAGTAATTTGGGAAACACTTAATAAAGTCCTCATTTAATGACAAAAATATTTTTTGGAAACTCTACTTCTATGCAAGAGCTATTTAGACAAATTCAAACTCTTTTAACTACATGTGTAATTTTTTAGTTTTTCATTTTAAAAGGACTCCTGTTAATTGGGTGATGGGCATTAAGGAGGGCATGTGATGTAATGAGCACTGGGTGTTCTATGCAACTGATGAATCACTAAACTCTACCTCTGAAACTAATAATACGTTCTATGTTAATTAATTGAATTTAAATAAAATAAAATTTAAAAAATAAAAAATAAAAGGACTCTTGTTACCTGCAGTTAATCTAGAGTCACAATCTTCTTATTGACAGTATTAATTTTTTTCATTTAAAACGTATTTTGATTAAAAAAAAAAAAGTAGGGTACGGGAACACACGTACCAAACCGCATTCATGACTTAAATGCAGTCCACTTAACTGAAACAGAGGGCATAAAGAAAACGGACGACCCGACTCTATGGAATGTGGCATGTGCACATTCTTATCTACACCAAAAAAGATAAGGACTGGACCAAAAATGAGAGAGCTTGAGTCTAAGACTTTTATAAGTTGTACTTTTAAAGAAAGTGAATGGCAAAGTTCCAAAACGACTTCAACTGTAGAAAAGAATTGCTTTAATTGCATAAATCCATCAGGGAGGGTACGAACAGCCCCCATGCTTTCCACTATATGGCGTCTTATTTCACAGTTTTTAAGGTTTACACAACAGTTAGGCAGTACCTGAATCACTTCCCATGGTGCCTGAATCACTGCCCATGTTGCTGTTATGTCCAAGACTTTCATCTAAGCAGCTGACACTTCCTTCTGCCAAACTTGTGTCTGATTCTGCAAAGGAAAACATTTTAAAATATTTTTAAAATATTTCTGAGAATAAACGTATTTTAACTGCACACCTCTACAGCACACAGTACATACAGTTCAGTGCAAGTGGAAAAGGCGCACCCAGACGATTATGAAGAAAAGGTAAGAGTTTCTGGCAAGCAACATTTAAAAACCCCACTATGGATGAGCAGCTGCTGGGTAGTGAATTAAACGCATATACCTACTTTAATGCACGTCCGATATGAGAGTAAATACAAACTTGTAAACATTTATCACTTTTGTTGTCCCCCCACATGGAAATTTTGCCCAAGAAAAGAAAATCTAGGCTTTGAAACACAAAGTATTATATAGTAACCACTGAGTTATTTTAACATAATCTGATAGGGAATTAATAAAGTATAAAAAATTAATAAAGTACATGGTTCTGTTAATCGGTTATGAAAATAACAGTTCAGTGATAAACATAACTTTAAAAATCTCAAAAAGAATTTGCTCAAAGAGAATCTCATTAAAGCCTAGCATTGCAGTTGTAGTGGAAGCTTATGTGAGGTTGGAAATAAATGTTTTCCTTTGCTACAATTAAACTAAGCTTCCATCAAAAAGTTACAGTTAGGATGAACGGCAAGAGAATTCTCTTAATTTGTTAATCCCGATGTCTGGTTTTCAGTACTCAGTATCAGTTCCTTTTGAAAAATCTCTCTTTTTTTTTTTCTCCTCTAGGGAAGACTTCCCTCTTTACAGTATATTGCCAAGGACTTATGCAATCTTATCCACAAGGATCAGAACTATTGCTAAACTGGTAAAAGTAAATAAAAGATGGCAACAAACATCGGCTCTGGAATCAGGACTTAAGAAATTTGCTGTTGAGGTTGCTCTGAGCCTGGCTCGCCATTAGTTAAAGTGGGGCTGTTACAATTCGCCTCCTAGAATTTGATAACCATTAAGTAATCTTAGGTACAATCAGGTCTTAGCACTGTAGCTCAATTGCTGATGACTGGAAAATGAAATAAAAATCAAGGAGTTGGCGTATCATTAGGGCACGAGTTCCATTAAATAATGTTCTTCTTACAATTAATAACATTTCATAATATTTATACTTGTTACATAATTATCACTTCATGCTACAGCTCCTAAATGCACTAAATAAATTGCATTAAAGTAGCCTTTAGCTACTTAAAACTAGTCTGAGTGTCACACATTCAGGGCTAGAAATAGAAATGGTTGAAAAACGCACAAAGTATATTTTCAATAAAACTTCTCTGGAGAGAGACAGTGTACAACTCCTCAAAACTACAAGTATCTTCTTTTTCCTTAACCAGTTATTTATTTATTTTTTTTAGTTGGTGCACTGAGGTATAATTTATCCTTTTATGTATCTTTATAATCACTATTTTTAGGTTGTTCTTTTAGGTAGGTTTAGTTTGATGAGTCTGACAAATGTACACAGTTTGGCAACCACCATCACAAGCATGATTTTTCTATCACCTCAGAAGTCCCCTCAGGCTCCTTTGCTGTCATTTCTCTCCTGCTGCCCCCTAGTAGTCCCTGATTTAGTTTCTGTCCCTACAGTTTGGCCTTCTCCAGAACATCTCATAAATGGATTCACACAGTATGTAACCTCTGTTTGACTTCTTCAACTTAGCATAACACATTTGAGATGCATCCACGTTGTTTCTATCAGTAATTTGTTCCTTTTTATTGCTGACTAGTACTCCCCGAGCATCGGAGACATCTGTGACATCTCCCTTCCGACTTGAATAAACCTAGTCAGCGGGAAATATAATGGCATTACAGCCAGCGCCAATCAAATATGTAAGACATCTTTCTTAAAAGTTAAAAGAAAGCTGATAAGAGATTTGTAGAAAAATTCTCAATGGACATACATACTGTTTAAGTATATTAGCACAACATAAATATACTAATGTGAAAATACTGTGCCTACCAGTTGTCGTAGATTAGCTCTCAAACTCAGATTTGAGGAATCCCTTATGATCACAAGGGAAAACCTGTATATCTCACTGAGAGATTTTAAATATGGCACTTTGCAATTCCCAGAGGTATGCCTTGTTAGAAGCTTAGAGGCGAGTGTGGGATAGAACTGTCAAGCAGAAGAGTGTTTTGGGCAGATGTACTGATGAAAAGAGAATATGATTTATAAGGAAAAGGCAAGGTGTAAAATGAGATGGGGAAAATGTCATTGCAAGGATAATTCTAGATCTAGAAATATAGACTAAGATTTCTGAAGCAAAAAAGTAAATTTTGACATGCTTTTCATATGTTGTTTTAAATATGGTATGAGAACTGAAGGTAATACCAAAAATACTAAAAAATACTAACAAGTATTATCTAAAATCTAACCCTGTATCTTTACATTTCCCACTAAGTGTAATACAAATGGAAATTACACTTGATTTTCATTTCATTTTCTATTCGCTAGCAGTTAAACAACAATCTTAAAAGTACTTTGTATATATGTAAAGTCAAGGTTTTCCCCAAGCTTTGCTTTAACATATGTAAGTTTGGGTGAGTTGTTTAGTGCAATGTGCATGATTAATTTATAATTTATAAATATTAAAGAAAGTTGCTACCAAAAATTGGGTATTATTAAGTGTATTACATGGATTATTTTGATCTTACAAACAAATTTGCAATGTGTCAGGAAAACACTGAGCTCGGTGCCTTCACAGATGTAAATTACACTTTAAACCTCAACATCCTATGTGGTAGATATCCTTAGTTTTACAGATGACACAGTGAGGCCCAGAGATGTTAAATGATCTATCCTGATCACACAGCTAGAATGGAGCCGAGCGAGAAGTCCCCATTTTCTGAATCCAAGCCTGGTATTCCAGTGTTTTCTTGATGATTTGTGCGAAGCTTTATAAACAAGCAAACAATCCTATAGCCAAGTGTTAAGTGAAGTGAAAGTTGGTTATTGTTGTTGTTTTAAAGCATATGGACATTTTCATTGTAATGTCAAATTTTCTATCAATCTTGAAACAGTTTATCTTCCCAAGGCGGGGGGAAGTAGAGAGATTGTCTTATTTTGCTAACATTTCTGATTTCATCAATAGACTTTCATTTACTTTGTATTTAAATATCCACACAAATTTTGAAATTTACTTTTCTGCACGCAAATAAAAGGAGGAACACTCCCATCCTTGTTAAACAAAATTAATTGGAATAATTTTGCTAGAGATAATTATAAAAATGAAAGTGAATATATAGAGGTCTATTTCTTTGTCATTTTGAGGATATATAAAATCTCCACTTTCTCAACACAAAAATAATTTTGTTTCCTAGGCAGCGAATTCTTATGCATTTGATATAATTTTTTTTATTTCATAGAAAGAGAAATACTAAAGGAAATAACTTTAATAATAAAAGAAAATATATTGAATCTCCCATAACATTAAGAATGTCTTCCCTAGAGATTTTCTTCCTGCATTCACTTAAAGAAGTCATGTTTTAAAAATCACACAAACACACACACACATAAAGTCAGATCAAGTGATTATGTGATGCCAAAATTAAACCAGGCTATTGAGTTTATAAGCCAAGAATTCCTGCCACTGATTTATACAGGATTATTTTGTTTTATTCTTTGCACTTTTCACAGTATGTCAATCTGGACTTATGTCCTGATGAAGAAAGTCATGTCTATGATGTTAAAATAGATCAGATAAAATAGAGTAGTCACTTGGAGGCAGGGTGTTACCATGAAAAGAACACTGTGCTAGGAGTCAAGCAGATCGGCCTCCAGATCTGAGCTCAGCCACTGCTAACAAGTGACTTAACCTTTTTTTTCTTAAATTTTTTTTTAATATAGGTAGCAGTTTCTACTTTCTCATTTATCTTGAGAATGATTCCGTTAGATAAAGGAAATGAATCATGAAGAGAAACAAATCTTAAATTCTCATGAAGTTGCTACTTAAATGGTCTTTGAATATTGGAGTTATATTATATAATAAGTTTAGTTAACTTTTATATAGGTGTCATTTCCTCTAGGGAAAATATCAAAGCTGGCTACAAAACAGATTAGAAAATGCTGGTAATTTCTAACTGTTAAAAAAAAAAGCAGTTATTTATATCAAACTCTTTTGGAATGAAAGAAAACGATACTCATCCAATTAAAAGATAGGATTTTCTGTAATAATTTTGTAAACAGCACAAAAAAAGAACAGCTCTGTGTACAATGATAGTAAGTGTCTAAGACCAGTCCATAAGCCACGGAAAAAAATGCCTCATTTTGCAATCACAACTTGGAATATTTTACTAATAAGGCAGAAATATTAACTGGAATCTGAGAAATTTCACATTTAACATCTTCTAGACTTTAAATACTTTAGAATATTTTTAAACCATTTAGAAACCAAAAATATTGAAGTTAAAAAAATTCAAATGAAAAAAACCTCTTGGTTGAAGGCCTTTTTAGATCTATTTCAATGTAAAGTATGCCCTCTGCTGGAAAATGCTATTATAACAATTAGTTGGTAAGTACATCGTTTACTCAACCTAAGAGCTAGGCTTCCTTAGGTAAAATACAAATTGGTTCTTACTTCTATCCCTGCCAGGTAATGTCCCCCCTATTTTCAACCTAGATGTATTTCCCACTCCACAGAATATTTCTCCTTTTTCACCCCTTGCCTCGGGCTGTCATACATTCTCTTTGCTGAAAAGTGGTTTTGCTTTAAAACAGGAAGCAGTTCAAGGGGCCAGGGCTTCTACGCACATTGAGAAAAAAGAAGGGCACCTGCAGATCTCATTCACATGAGAGGTAGTGCTTACAAGGTCTGCAAATAGTCTAATTTCACTTGTCACCGTACTTTCATGTTTATTCTAGTTCTGACCTTGTGATGCATTTTAGCTTCACCTATTTAGCTATTACCCCTTGCCTGGCTTCGTAATCCCCGCAGCCTGGAATGCGGAAGACTACAGTAAAGATCCGAACACAGGTACACTTATGGGCACTCCCACAAAGATCGCACGGGCTTCCTAAGTGTGCTTGCTTTCGTACCAGTAATAATACCCTTTCTCTCTCTCTCTCTCTCTTTCTTTCTTTTTTTCCTTCTTTCTTTTTTAGGGTCCTTTTTTGATAGCTCTTATTGATACTTAAAAATGAACAACAGTTGGGTATTGTCCATATGGAAAAAGCAGGCTTTTTGTGATGAGTACATTTGGGACTAAGACGCATCTTTATCACCCTCTTTCCTTTCCCTTCCTCCTCTAATGTCTCATTGAGATATACTAGCCAAGCTCTTCAAGACCACCAATAAAGTTATTTTGGACTCTTCTCCCACTGTGGGTTCCTTTGAATCTTTCTGTGCTTTTCTGTGGGCTCCTATAATTGGATCAGACACATTGCTAAGACCTCTTGTCTTTTTTTTTTTTCTAAAATGCAAAGTATCCTAACACTCAAACACTCCTTTTCTTTTGAAATAACTTATCCTTAATCTTTTTTGAGAGGAAATAGATGACTTTTATTTTCAGCTCTATGTATATGGATTTGTGCGTGTGCGCGCACACACACACACACGCTCACATTTTTGGTCTGTCAGATTCTGCTCTCCGTGCCAGGGAACATGTGTTCCCGCAGAATGGAGAGAAGCCACCTCCACCCACCTTGCATATTCTCTCCTGGATCCAAGCTTCTAGGAAATGAGTTCCCCAAAGAGAAAAAACTCTCCTAGAGCCACAGGCCCACATGGCTATCCATGGAGCTCCTTGCTCCTGTTTATAGAATTTATCCTGCTGAAATGTTTCAGTCAGAATTAAATTTGAATTGTGTGTAAGTAATAGTGTTGGCTTGAATTGTATCATGTATGCCCTTCAGCCTTTGGACTTGGATCTCCATCTATAAAGATAGTTATTAGAATACAGGGTTGTGGGGATAATAACCATACTCACTAGAGTGACCTAGTCCGTAACAGAGACCAAAAGTCTCAGAGTAAATCAGCTACGAGTAAAAAGCCAGATGACCACCTGGGAAGTGAGTCTTGGCACTAGCAAGGTTTAGGGAAGGCAAGATAGAAGACCAACTGGAAACTTCTTTGGCTGGTAAGCACCCCTCAGGAAGAGCTATTCAAGTTAGGCAGGCTTAAGCAAGCCTGAGGAGAGTATGGGAAGAGACACATTTAAAGGTGTCCTGGTAAATACTCAATGGTTGACTTTTTGAGGTAAAAACAAAACAAAACAAAAAACATGATTTCAAAGTGTCTGCTAATTTCCATGGTGTAAATATTCCTGCCAGGGCTGATTTCAAGCTACCAGCGTGACGTCACAGAGTGGAGCTGGGAAGAAATGGGTGCGTCTGGCTCTGGCAAGCTAGTGGCAGCCAGCTCCAGCTCCCCCGGGTACACAGTCCTCCGATGAAGGACTCTCCTACGAACATCATCTGAAATGATCTGGTGCACACTGTGCTAGTAGTTCATCATTGTTCAGAGTATTTTGTTTCCTTAGGGAAATCATTTGTAAAAACCATACAGAAGCCCATGAACTCTGATCGATCTGAGAAGTCTTCTCTCCTACCACTGTCCCCGCATAAATGCTCCTCTCTAATCAAACTGCTCCCTGATACAAAAGTACAGTATCATTTTGCAGTGTTTACTACAGCTGGATTTTGATGTGTTTATTACAGTTTGATTCATCTTGTATAGACTTTATTTTTCAGAGCAGTTTCAGGTTCATAGCAAAATTGAGTAGAAGTACAGAGACTTTCCTTAAAAGTCCTGCTCCCACACATGCAGAGCCCCCCTCATGGACACCCCCCACTCTAAACATATTTTGAATCTTCCTACAACTACACCCTTGCTCATAGTGTCCATGCAGTCTGAAATGCTGCTTACCACCTCTGTGCACAGATCCAACACAGGACCGGATGAACGGATGTCTCCGATTCCTCCTTAGGGAGGCTGTCTCTAGGTCTTCCTTCCTCCCAAGTCTTCCCTCCTTATCCTGTAACATGGTCTCCTTCACTCTGGATAGATAACTGTTTTTCTCTGGGGGCCTGGAACTTGTTTTCCGGAACTGGGTTATAAACTCCTTGAGGGTGAGGGCAATACCCCAGTACTTGGTTCTCTCAATAATAAGACCTGACTAACTCACTCTCTGGCTTCTAGTCCTCATTCACATGCCAAAATAGAGAAGGTAAGGCCTAAGCATCAAATTAAAATTAAAATTGTCGTCTTTGTTAAAATGGTGCTAAAAAAAAACAAACCAAAACAAAACAAAACAAAAAACGCTTGAGGTTTGTAGCCCTAAAAGGATGTCATGAAAATAAATCCAGCACGTCTTAGCTGCACACCGGGGAGATTCTTTCTGTCAAAATACCTATGTCCTCCATCCTGAGAGATGAACAATAACCCTCATAGAACTATTAAGCAATTGGAAGTCATATAACTAACCTACATAGTTCCAGGGAGGTTTCAAATAAAATACAAACCTATATTAACTATTAGCCAGCACTGACATCAGCAGGGACAGCAGCTTATCTCTCTCTCTCGCCGGTTCTCTCTTTTTCTCTTTTTCAACTCAAATTAATATCTGCCTTTTGGATTGCCTCAGTAGTATTTTTGATTCCCAGTAATTAATGTAACTAAATGTAGCAAAATATAGAAGTGAAGGATGGGGGCGCCAGGGTGGCTCAGTTGGTTAAGCGACTGCCTTCGGCTCAGGTCATGATCCTGGAGTCCCGGGATCGAGTCCCGCATCGGGCTCCCTGCTCAGTGGGGGGTCTGCTTCTCCCTCTGACCCTCTTCCCTCTCGTGCTCTCTGTCTCCCATTCTCTCTCTCAGATAAATAAATAAAATCTTAAAAAAATAAAAAAAAAGAAGTGAAGGATGGTTACCTGAAGTCAAACCAATCCTGTAATAGTGTGGGTAATTCTGACACCATCTTATATGCTGCTATATCAATTATCTTTTCCACTAAGGTCTCAAGTGCTATATGGTAATTTTTTTTTCTAGAGATTCTAAAAATCTCTAAATTTCTAGAGGCTGGTGCTATAAAACATTATTCTGGTCCTCATGTGCAAGGATAAATTTTGTGGCATTTTTACAGAAATTAGTATAGACCAAATCTAAGATTGGACTTTGGTCTATAAAAAGGCAAAACAAAACAACAACAAAAAAAGTGCTATAACAGATTGGGCCAGGGAGAAGGAGGCTGTTTTATAAAGGTCAATTTTTAAACCCCTCCTACAGAACATGATCTATGCAAAATATATCCACAATATATTCCAAAGCATAATGTCACCGGATAAACCTAAGGAGTGGAACATATGGGGGAATATGAAAAAGAAGGTATTAAAGTCTGAAAACAAGCAGGTTGGTAAGCTCATTAGCTGGGGTGGAATTTTAAAATCTTCACGTGAACGAATATATAAATCAAAATATACACATGCATTCACAGTCATGCGCACTGTATATTCACATATGGCACACTCTACAGTTACATTATAATCTTCCACCCTGGAACCGTGAATTCCATTCTCTTTATAATGTAAAAGCGCCCTCTGCTGGCCAATCTCGGGTACTTGCACTTTCTCGTTTGATAACAGGAAGATCCAACATAGAACGATAAAAGAAGTCTGAGAGATTTTATGGGAAACTCTTCATCAAAGTAAGTTCACTGCAAATAAAAGTTTTATTTTGTTTTGAATCTCTTTTGCTTTGCTTTCATTTTATTCTAAGGCATTAATTCCTAAAATAGTGTAATGTAAAAGTCGGTGTAAAATAACTACTTACTTGCTTTTGAGAAAGCAATAATAGCAGATTATTAAATTAAAAATGATTGTACAATCAATTCTACTGTAAGCACACAGAATTAAAATGATCCAGATAACCTCGTATTTCCTAAAGTTATTTTCAACAGAAGAAAATGAATGTGGCTTTTTTGTCCCTCTGATGTTTTCTAGGGAGGTGTCGTCTAGAGAAACAGCACAGATTTCCAATATTTTCTTGTTATAAGAGATGACCAGTGACTTTAGAAAGCAGAACTATAACATCTAGCATTAAAATTCTACTAACTGTCTGAGAACTATTCAAACATCCTTTAGAAATTATTGTGTTAATTTAGAAGAAGGCAAGTCTTAAAAATTGGTGTATCTTCATTATTAACCACTTTTTAATGGGAAGTAGTTGGAAGGAGGAAGGAAGAACAAATATCAGTCCCCAGGGTGGAGGCATGACAAAAGCACTCTCCAGAGCTGCCTCCTAGGGAATCCTGATATATCACCCCAAAAGTGAAGGAGAAATGGGTTTAAAATTGGTTTCAGGGCAGGCGACTGTTACTAGTGGTAGCGTATTTACCCATCAGGTGTGTTAAGGAGTCAAAGGGGCTAAAAAACAATATATAAGGAATCTTTGCATTGAAACTATAAATAATTACCCCTTGTATGCACCAAGACTATTATGCGCTGAAAAAAAATTTTAGAAACCTGTTCAGAAATAAAAATTAGAGGAGTCAATTTAAAATTAGAAATAATTCGAGTTACATTTTTTTCCTTCTGCATATGAAAATTCATATTTATAGAATGTGTGCAGCTTAAGCAATAAGTTTCTTTCAACGTAGCATTGACTATATTTGAGATATATATGAAATCTTAACCCTATATATTAGAATTCAAAATAAGGATTATACATTATCAATACCAATAAGATACGCAAACAAAATTATGCAAATGCATAGTACAGACTATGGGATATTTTCCCCTTTATTTTGACTGTTAATTCTATGAAAGGATGCCTGTAGGGGCAAAATCCTTCTACGGTAACTTTTGCAGCAAAAACTTCAATCAAAAGGACACCAGTAACTTTCTTGGGCTAATGGTACTTTACAAGTTATTTATATCTGTAATTCTTAGTTCCGGAGAGCAATAAGGAAAGAGACAAACACTTGGAATGACCCATAGATCTATCAGCAGTGGTGTCTAAGACCTAAAGCAAAGGAACTACATTTTCATAAATAAGTTACCTTTTGTTATTGCTCTGAAAAGGGCCAGAATGGATTGGTCTGTCTGGCTCTCAAGTCCACAGGGAAGTCCAGACATCACGAGGATCCTACAGACGAGAAGGTCATTCAAGTCTGTGAATTGGGTGGGGTCCTTATCACTGTACAGTGTACTATACTTCCACATGTTCTCAGACTGGTATATATATTTTAATAGGCTGTCCTTGCATTTACTGTATGAATGTTAATAGCACTTACTGTGACTATGCAGTGACCACTGGTTGACTGACATGCCCATCAGTTGAAAGCTCCACGGGAGCAAGAAGCCACCTCCGTTACATTCCCCCACTGTCTTGGCAGTACTGAACACTGAACAGTACATGTCTGGCATGTAGTAGTTAAATAAATATTTGCTAAATGAAAGAATCCAAAGGAACAGGGGGCAAATGGGAGAGAGGGAGAGAGGGAACACAAGGGGAAAAAATCCCTTTCTGTCCTCTAAGGCCATTATTGAGATCTAGATTTTTTTTTTTTTCACAACATGCAACTTTAAGTTTTACATTAAGTCATAGAAAAACAGAACATTTTTAAAGTTTTGCCTTTAATTTTGTTCACTTTAAGACTCAGAATCCTCCATAGAGACATAAGCTACAGGCTGATGAGATGCATTGCTGGCAACCTTTGATGAAAAACCCTCATTCAAGATACAGGATCATCTTCCAGCCTCAGTCCTGTCTTCAATTCTTTCTAGTGTGGATTTAGAAAATAGCTGGTAACCCACAGAGATGTCAGGTGTCCTACCAAGGAAGTTTATTAAAATGTGACAAATCCACATTCAGATAGTGATTTTGGCATTCCGATAAGATCATGATTTCTGAAAGAAAGCGCAGCTGCTCAAATGAAAAAAAAAAATCCCCTGGAATTCAGGTATTTGCTATTCTGTATATTAAACCTCACTACTTAAAGTGTGGTCCAGGACCAGCAATACAGCATCACCTGGGAGCGCGTGAGAAAGGCAGAATCTCGGGCTCCACACAGGACCTACTGAATCAGAATGCATTTCATTAAGACCCACTCCTCCCGATGGTTCACATACACAGTAAAGCAGCAGAAGCACTGCATAAAAAACAAACAAACAAACAAACAAATGAGTGAGGCACAAGCCTGAATAGCTGGCGAACTATAAAACATATTGGGACTATTTATGACAAAGGAATGCTATCCTGTATATTTAGGTACTTCACATAAATCAGCAAGAAGAATATAAACACCTTAATAGAAAAATAGATAGGGAATTAGTAACAACAACAAAGAGAATAAACTTACAAAAAGGTTTTCCACCAGAAATCAAAAAAATAAAATTCAAATAGCAAAATACCAAACTGGCAAGGCTTGAAAATAATGATATTTTGTAGAAATACCTGTTCTTGTGGAAGAGACTTCAGGGCAATAGGCACTCTCTTATACTACTAAAGGACACCTAAATTGGTACAAGTTCCTGGAGTTAAATTTGACATTAAGTGTCAAATGTCTTAAGATTGTAAACATCATTGGATCCAGAAGTTCCAATTATGTAGTATGTTTTTGAGAATTAAACTAAAACATAGATACGAAGAGAGCTATTCACAACGTAGAAATTTTTAAACATCCTAAATATTTAACAATTGATTTATTAATTATAAAGCACCCAATGGATGGAACTATTATTAAGTCATTAAAAACCATGCTATAGAAGACTACCTAACAAACACAGGAGAAATGCCATCGTGTATAAACATCCACTTATGTTAAAAGAGCAGAAGGATAGATACCCAAATGTTAAGAGTAATATATCTACATTGTGGGATGATGAGTGACTTTTTCTTTGTATGTTTTCACATTTTCCAAATTTCCTGCAATGCAGCTACACTACTTTTCTGAGTAGAAAATAGTAAACTTTGGAAGCGCCTGGCGGGCTCAGTCAGTGGAGCATGTGACTCTTGATCTCAGGGTTGTGAGTTTGAGCCCCATATTGGAGGTAGAGATTACTTTAAAAAGAGAGAGAGAGAGAAGAAAGTAGTAAACTTTGCAGTGGTGTGATGGAGTCAGCTTATATCAGCTCACAAAAGCCAATCGTTAGATTTTCAGGGATTTGTGAGCAGGTTAAGCACATCCATTTAAAAAATTAAATAATATCGATTTACAGTTAAATAAATTATATGAAAGCATAGGTAATGAATACTTAAACTCATCACTTCCTGATCGTGTTTCTGGATTTCGCTATTATCTATGTCCTTGAGGCTGTTAATGCCCATTGTATCTGCATAGTGGAAATGCTAACACGATGGTGACTTAGTGCTTCTCCCTTTCCAACTCAGGGACGTTAGGTTGGAGGTCTGACATCAGCTTCAGTGGGAGCATTTGCATCGTGAAGGTTGGCAAATGCTACAGCTCAGGACTTCCTTTCTTTCCTCCGGAGAATTACTTCTTCAACATTTACCAGCACAGCACAGATTTTTAAAAATTGTTTCTTTTAAATGACTATTTCTTGTGAAAATAGAATGTGGCCCTTTGGTGGGGAGAGGGGAAGAGAGGATTTTCCTATCCAGTAAATTAGGGAGGGGAATGTGATTAAATTAGTTTGATCCTTCCAGGAATGTTTCATATCAAAAAAGGTGGTCATGGTGGTGAATAGTTCACTCACCACTTAGTTACTGCAAATCAAGCCAACCCCAGTTTAGCACCTGTCATCTTCTTTGCTACAGCCTTGCGTTTGGTCTCTACAACCCAGCTGAACCTCCCTGAGACATCCCAGTCTATAAAATAAAGAAAAGATAACGAATGGCCTTTTTAATCCTCGGAGCTTGGGATGAATCAAACTAATTCATATATTTGAAGGTACTTTGAAAACTATGAAATATAGGGTATGCTTATAATACTTATCACATCACGAAGACCATGGGTATCTTCTTATAAAGCAAAATTAGAACCAAATGTGTTCCTATTCATAACATACTAATATTGCATTAGTTTTGAAAAACATTTTTAGCCACAAAGAATTCTTTTAATTTAAATGTTTCTAGAAATATGAATTTTAATAAGAATGCTCACAAAATCCCAAGGCCCAAATTTTCTCCCTGTGTTTCACAGATCCCGATGTCATCAACTGATTTTTCGGGAAGTGGCAATTAGCAAAATATGGAATCTATGCGCAGGTTCCAAATACCTGAAACAACAGAAGAATCCACCAAAGACGATTCCAGCGAATCACTCTCCTCGCCCCAGCCCTCTCTCTCTGGACTTGGCTGACCTGTGGCTAAAAGAACTGCCTCTTGAATGTCGGGGCCACCTTCTTGGGATAAGTTCTCAGTCTCTGTGAATAAAGCATTAGAAGGTAAGTAGTAGTGCAGTGCAAGCTTGTGTAGAGTCTGCATCACTGCAATTGCTATTCTGCAAATGAAACAGGAGTTCCTAATGGACATTTACCGGAATATATTGAAGTACTTTGAAATCCTAAACAGAATGTAAATCGTTAATGCAAGTTTTTACACAATATAAGTAGATATCATTGCTATTTTGAAAACCAAGTGGAGGTTCCCAGTAGAAATCTGCCTGAATATACTTTTGTACTTTGACATTTTGAAATGCTAGGAGCATAGTTTTTGTTATGATACGGTATTTCTATTTTTAATATGGACACAGTGAGTAATTCTTTTGTAATGATTACATTTTATCTAAAAAGACATTATCTAAGTATCATGGTAATCACAAAAACAGTCTGATGATTTCCCATCTGACCATTACTGGTAGGAAGTAAGACACTTATTTAGTGACACAAAGTTATATTTAAGGCTGAATTATGAAAATGCAAATTTGGTGGTGGTTTTTCTTTAGCTTGCGCTCTTGCCATTTTGTTCCCTCGCTGTGCGTTCTACATGAGATGTACATATGCTTTAATGTCAGCCTAAATTCATGTATTTTGAATATCTGGAGATTTTTTAGGAATTCAATAAAATATTCTGCATCCTTCCCTTCCCCTTCCCTCCATTTCTCCCATCAGCCTTTCTTCCTTCAACCAACAAGTATTGAATGTTTTCTTACGGGACTATGTGGGTTACAAAGAAAAATAAGAGTTTCTGTCCTCCTGAAGCTATCATCTATCAGAGAAGACTGATTCCCTAAATAAAGTTTCTTAAAGTATCATTGTGTATGAACCCATCTGAAAGAATAAAGGGAAAGTATGTCCTGCGTATGGAGAATTTCCCAAAGAAAATTGTTGTGACTTTGGACTCTGTTGTTGGACAAAATGACTTGACAATGTTTGCAGGTACACATTAAGTATGTTTGGGGTTTGTAATCAGAATCGTCCATTTATTTTGTGCTTACCATACAAGTGCTATGGAAATGTTGAATCATTTAATCCTCCAAAGAGCCCTAGGTAATAGGTAATATTATTTTCCCCAGTTTACAGAGGAGTAAACTGTGGCACAGAGAGGGCAAGTGCCTGCTCAAAGCTATACAACCAGGGAAGTAAAAGAGCCAGGATTCAATAAGCATCAGTATCCAGAGCCTAGGCTCCTCTACCAGTCAGCTCAGGCCACAATAACAAAATATCATAGATGGAATAACTCAAGCAAGAGAATTTGATTTTCTCATAGTGCTGGAGATTGGAAGTTCCCGATCAATGTGCCAGCAGGATTGGTGTCTGGTAAGAGCTCCCTTCTAGGGTACAGAAGGCCACCTTCTCATTGTGCCCTCACATGGTGAAGAGAGAGACAGAGATCTCTTCCTCTTCTTATAAAGCCACAGTCCTATCAGATTAGGGCTCACCCTTCCGACCTCATTTCACCTTAATTATCTCCTTGGAGGCCCTATCCCCCAGAAACAATCACAGTAGATATTAGGGCTTCAACATATGAATTTTAGGGAAACACAACTTAGTCCATAGTAACTCCTAATCACAAGAATAATCACAGCTAACTTTATTCTGGTCATTAAGACCCACCAGAAAAATTCTTAGATCCCCATAAAAAGAGGTATAGTTCAGCAAACAAAATTTAAATCCCAATCCCTCTGATTAGATTTTCTGAGGAAATGAAAAAATAAGCCCTGCTTTTTGGAATGAGTGGGTCAGGAGCAACCTGCCTGCAGGTAGGGGTGGTGGGGAGTCCACAGATGTTGCCCCAGCCAAGGATTGGAGATTTTCTTCCACTCCTCAAAGGAAGCTCAGAGACCCCTTTCCACTCTGCTCCCTGCCGTCAGAGAAGCCCTCGTATCTGGGTCAATGCCCATCATCACTCCCTTTGGTAGAATGAGGGAGAAGCCCCAAACATGAGAGGACCCTGCTACGGGACAAGAGAGGGGTTTGGACAATTGGTGCCCCTGTTTTTCTTTCCACAAGGCCTTTCCCCCTTTTATAAAGTGCCTGGCCTTGGCCAGCCAGGATATGTGTGTGGGCTGGGGAAATTGTGGATAAACTAGTCCCTAAGCCATTCAAAAACAGACACATAAAGACCTAATAAATTTATGGCATACAGTAAAGAAAGTGAAGAGGAAAGCATGAAAGTACTAGATGTATGTGATGAGTGTGTTACAATGTAGGTATTACCTGGGATGTACTACACTACCTACATTGCTCTTGTTCAAAGAATTATAATTTTTAGAATTACATTAAACTTCTAGAGGCGACTGCATGGCTCAGTCGGCTAAGTGTCCGACTCTTGACCTTGGCTCAGGTCTTGATCTCAAGGTGCTGAGTCGGAGCCCTGCACTGGACTCCTTGCTGGGCATGGTGCCTACTAAAACAAACAAACAAACAAACAAACAAAACTTCTAACATAGCATCTGGGGAAGAAGAATTTAAAAATATTTTAGAAAGAGGGGTGCCTGGGTGGCTCAGTGGGTTGAGCAACTCTTGGTTTCCACTCAGGTCATGATCATGATCTCCAGGTCCTGGGATCCAGCTGCATAGGGCTCTGTGCTCAGCACAGAGTCCGCTTTCCCTCTTCTTCCCCATGCTCCTCACCCCCACTTGCTCTCTCTTTCTCTCTCAATTAAGTGAATAAAAATCTTTAAAATATATATATATATTTTTTTCTTCTAATATATATATATATATATATTAGAAGAAAACATGGCCAGACATGTTGTATATGTCAGGAGAATCTAGAAGACACTTTGGAGCAGATCTTCTAGACTCCATCCTAAACAAGTGTGCCACCGTACACAACTGTAAAATGGATAGGTACCCTCGAATTTGAGGGACGGATATGACAAGGTCTTGTGACCTAAAAGGTCACCTTTCTAATATTTCTCATTACACTGAAACCAAAACTTCTCAGGGAACAACAACAACAAAAAAATCTAGACTGCAGCCATTTTCTCTTCGAAATTTAAGCCCTTGAATGTTTGTCATGGATGGAAAAGGTTCCATGAGGTCCTGAAAGGGAACTCATCATGGGTGTGTGTTGTGTGTGTGTGTGTGTGTGTCTGTCTCTGTATATGCATATATATACACAGATATGTGTGTGTGTGTGTATTTCTTACTGGGCGAAATTAACCTATTTCATAAATAACATAGAATAAAAAATAATGTGCTATTTATTTTAATAACTTAGTAACTTTTTATTTTGCAAAAGCAACTGAGAAAAGTGTTTACTGGGTATCTTCTTCCATTAGAAAGTGGTATGTGGCAATAGGGACTTTGTGTGTCTCACTTAAGTCCATATCTGCAGCATTTGCAACAGTGTGTGCGGCACTCATCACACGTTGTTCATTGAATGAATGATGGGATGGCTGGATGAACAGAAGAAGTGGAGTAAGCTTGAAGTGATTGTAATGTTTTTAAATCATTTTATTACCAATTAACTTTCAATTTGTCTTACATATGAGATTTTTGAAAACATAAGATACACACCCTGAAAAGAAAAACAAGATGGCAGTTTATATTAGATTTACAAATAATATATGTGAAGACTCTAAAATGTTACTTTTATTATTATAATTGAAGGAACAAAAAAAAAACCTCACAGGTAGTAATATTGAGATATGTTGGTAATTATAGACCTTTTATCAAATGTTTAATAAATTCCTTAAAAATTGATATAGATGACCAGAAGACTAGCAGCACAGTTGTAATAACCACTAAAATATTTTCTTCCAATTTATTGGTTATCTAATCAATGTATAAATTATTTTGATAAAAATTTTAGATAATCATCTTGTCTTCAATATAAGATGAATAGTGGAAGGAATATTAGAATAGGGGTCAGCTGCCAATATAGCTGCCAATATTTGGCAGCTGCATAAATATATAAAGCTGTCAATAGCCCAGTTTTCTGAGTTTTATGATCTTTGGTAAGTTAATCTTTTCCCACGCAACAGTTTCTTCATTTGTAACAGGGAAAAAAATAGATGATTTCTCAAATCGCTTCCAATTTTGAAATTTTGATTCTCAATATCTTAGTGTTTGACATTGTGTCTACAGGCTTCGTTAAGCTTTCAATCACTAGGGAAAATGTACAAACTCTTTTTTAGTAGAATTAGATATACCTGCATTGCTTTCAAAGCAAGTGGTGCCTGTTAGCTCTTGGATAAGGGCGTGGTTTTCCGTTTGATGCAGAACAATCAGAAATGCAGAAAACCAGTTTTCTTTCTGCACGATCCTTTTCAGTAGCTCTCTTACACCTGATTCATTTCCATTGCTTTCTGCAGCAGAAATCTGTTTTAAGAGAAAAGCAGAATTAAAAAGATCACACAACTTCTGAACAATTTTAAACAGGAACTAGCCTTTTTAAAAAATGAGCAATTAAGCGTAGTAAGTATTAGTAAAGGCTTATATCTAACCACTAAAGAAAAGAACAACGTCACTTACAGTAATTCTGGATTGTAGCTGGGACAAATCTCTGGGCCAAACCCCCTTTTAAATATGAACCATTTTTTAAAGCCACTAAGATATTCAAAACTTACACTTAGGAAATAAAGGTTCTACCTTGGTCATTCTGAATAATGGGGACAAAAGAAAATGCCTTTTATTTCTAGTTCTGTTATGTCTATTTGCATCAATTTCGTTCCGTATATCTAGGGTTTGCTATTTCTTTTCAACCCATGGAGTCTATAAATAGGAAGCCAAATATTTCTTCCCTGACTCCTCTTTCTTGACTATCACTACTATTAAGTAATTACTATCAAAAGATTTATATTCTTGTTTACTTAGTATTTGCAATATGTATTAATGACTATAATATTTTCCTAAATTTGTGTTTATTTAATATTATGAGACTAATTTATTTATACATATATTCCTTAAAGTATGGGGCAGAATCATTTAGTCTTCCTTTGACTTCTCTTTTAGACTAAACTAACAAATCATTTTAAATGTAGATCATTTGTGTAATCATTATCACAGTGCATCTCCCAGTTCTTAATACGGCACCAAACATTTGGAGAAAAGACCAATACAAGCCACATTTAGACCAGAAAGAAATGAGACAGGGCATCATCAGCCTGCTGTGCCTTTGGGAAAGGCTTCATCCCTCTGGGCTTCAACTTCTGCATGTGCAAAATGAGGCAACTGAAAGGAAATTTCAGGGCTTTTCCACTCTACCTGCACATTAGGCACACCTGGGGAGCTTTAAAAACACTCATGTCTGGGATCTACCCCCAAAGATTCTGACTTATTTTGTCTGTGTTGGGAAGCCAGAATTTTTTTTAAGGATCTCATGATTCTAATCAGCAGCTTAGATGAGAAATACTGACTTACCTCCTCTCAAAGGCCCTTCTGAACATTCGTCCACCTCCTACATGTAGAATCTGGGTTGATTAGCTAGATTAATTGTTTCCTATTAAATTTGTGTATTTTCTAGTCCTATAAATATATCCTATAACTTTTTAGTGTCAGGTATTTGCTTGCATTTTTGAAACAGCGTCTGACACAAATTTAGTGTTAGTTGTTTTTATGGATGACTGAAGAAAGCATCTACCTTTATAAACACTTCACCAGTGGACACTACTTAGTACAGAAGTATGCAGCATGATTTCTACCCAGTGGGTATGTTTGTCTTACTAGATAATACTTAATAATGTTATTATAAAGGCTTTGCACCTGTTAACCCAGAAACCCTGAAGAAGGAACTAATATTAACCCACTTCGCAGACCAGAAATCCAAGGCACACAGAATTCCAGTTACCTCCCTGAAGCCAAAAAGCTAGTAAATGGCAGAGGTGGCATTTCATCCCAGGCAATTGACTTTGGAGGCCAAATACTGCCTTCCTGAGCTATAATTATAGCTACTAATTGTCTCCAATTTTAAGCATATTTTCTGACAAGAAGTGGATAAGATGACTACTGGACTTAATAAAATTTAGGTGATTTCAGTCCATCTCCCTCACAGCATTTTCTAAGCAGATTCTTGCTCATTTTCTACCTTTTGTCTAACTTCATTAATCTCCTAATGGAAACTTTTTTCTTCTCCGGTGTTTGTAGCATCTTTATTATTATCTGCTAACTTAAAACTTAGTTGCTAAAGACATTTAGTAAGACTGGTTTGAGCACCTTCTTTCAACTCAATCATTTCTATTTTTAATTACCTTACTCTTTAATCACCTTTAAATCCATCTGACAGAAGTAATCAGAAAGCATTTCTCTAAAAAGATAAGTGATACACTGTAATGAATATTCTGACTAAAAACCTAATTATATTATAGGCATTAAACTTTCATCCACTATTAATCAGTTAAGTTGATTTTAACTGTAAAATTACACTTGTCAAGCTTTCTTTGTCCTTACTGGGTTCAGGCATTTGAGGATCATTATGTCATTATTTCCTATGAGTATTTTTATTATCTGAACAGTGGAACTACATAGAACACCAGTGCAATTTTAGCAACTTCATCAAGATTCTGAATTTTTAAGAAGCCTTCTGAATTTGAGTGCTAGAAAGTACCTTTGAAACAGCCATATATATATATATATATTTTTTTTTTACTTAATCTGTTCTCCTAAAACATACTAGAGACATTAGATCCCAGTATTAAACTTGATTATAAAAATTGAGAGGTGAGTATTTAGACTTGAGACTTCAACAGGACATGTAATGATTCTCACTCATGTTCCTCCCTCACTGAACATTTTCCCTAAATATGCAGTTTAAAATATTTCTGATACATTGTTAACTAATTTATGGAATACAAAATAAATATGAATTTGTGGGTAATACAATTACATGCTTTCACATTCTAAATTCTTTGATCTATGTTTTTTCTTTCCAACCGAAATCAGTAGAGAAAGCAATGATATTTCCATTAAGCACTGGTTTGCCAACAAAATTGCTTGATAAAAATGTTTTCACTCCTTCATAAAAACCTTAGATAACTATTTAAATATAATGGTGATTTTTTTTTAACACAACAGAGCTCAGCTCTCATCCCAGTAACTCAGGAAGCAAAACTCATGTTAAAAAGAAAGAATTTTTAAAGACTAGTTCCTCATAGGAAGAGAAGAAAAAATAAAACAAGATGAAATCAGAGAGGGGGACAAGCCATAAGAGACTCTTAATCATAGGAAACAAACTGAGGGTTGCTGGAGGGGAGGGGGTGAGGGGATGGGGTAACTGGGTGATGGCCATTAAGGGGGGCACATGATGTAATGAGCACTGGGTGTTATATAAGACTGATGAATCACTGACCTCTACCTCTGAAACCAATAATATATGTTAATTAATTGAATTTAAATTAAAAAAATAAATTTTTTAGAGAGAGAGAGAAAAAAAAAAAAACTAGTTCCCCATAAAAAGTTAATGTGTTTCTAAATGAATATGTATCAGCACACTGACATAACTGATTTCTTACTAGTACTTTTTCTTGCTAATAAAATTCTTACACATACTAATTTACCTGACAGTACAATGAGCTGGGGAGACTGACTCAGCTTCTCATCTTTATGTAAGGACAACTGGACTTGGTTTCTAGCTGGACCGAACACACTATCTCTGGTTCTCCTATGTAAATGAAAGGTATATGGGGTCTTCCTGGACTCTGGATGTTTAATGCTTTGAACTGGCCAGGACTGAAACAGGAACCTCTCTTCAGCTGTTCAGACTGATATTAAGTAACTATGGAAATGTTTATATGGTTACCTCTTTTCCAGAGTTCATGGCTGTCTAAGTTAATGGATGTGCCAAGAGGTCACTAAGTGTCCTAAATAAAAGCAGGTCAGTCCAGGGGCAGCCCCTTTCTATTAGGGATCATTATATTATAATGATCTATAAAATGATTCTTCTATTTATTGTTGACTCCCCAGTATTTATAATAGTGCCTTGCATATGCTAGACATTAACTATTTATTAGAAGAATGAATCAACACTACAACATAAGCTCCATGAAAGCACAGACAGTATTGGCATTATTATCCAGTCTTTTCACCACTGGCATGATGTCTGCCACAAGATGTCACTCCATAAATTTAAACCAAATGAATGAATAGTCAATCCATTAAAGATGTTTTTTTTGGGTACTTACTGGACACGAAACTAAATCTAGGATAATTTCTGGAGGCTCTGATGTATGAAGGGCAGGGGTTGCAGGGATGGACATAAGAATCATAAACTAAAATGACAGACCAGTAGAAAATGTCTACTAGAAAACAGGAAAGGGGCGCTTGGCTGGCTCAGTTGTTAAGTGTCTGCCTTCAGGTCATGATCCCAGGGTCCTGGGATCAAGCCCCGCATTGGGCTCCCTGCTCAACGGGAAGCCTGCTTCTCCCTCTCCCACTCCCCCTGCTTGTGTTCCCTCTCTTGCTGTCTCACTCTCTGTCAAAATAAGTAAATAAAATCTTAAAAAAAAAAAAAAAAGCAGGAAAATAATTAAAATAAAATATTTTTTTGAAGCCCTAACTTCTTATTCAGATACTACTTTAGGCTGTCAAAAAAGCAGATTTGGAGATCTTATGTCCATCATCCATCCATTTCCAAATGCCTGGCAAGGCAATCCATGACATCATGCGTTCTTATCCTTTATCCCAGACAACTTTTGGAAATAAATTCGATCAGCCAGTTAATACTTATTAAGTATCAGTTCTATACCTAGTCCTGGCTAGGTTTCTAAAGATGAAAGACATAGTTTTTCCTTGGAATCACAGTTTAATCCAGGGGCTTTAAGAAGATCTCAGTTTCAACGTGGTTGATTAACCTAAATTTCTGAAACTTTAAATTCACAAGGAAAGGTAACCAAATGAATGATGATAAAATTCATCATCATCATCATCATATCAAAACAACTCTTTATTATTATTATTCATTAAAAAGCTTTTTCATAAACATGATCTCTCATTTGTATTCACTAAAGTACCATGAGTGAGAGGAGACATTATGTCCATTTTCATGGGTAAATTTAGGATCAAGGAACTTAAATAACTTGACCCAAAGTAACACATAGAGTAAGAAACAAACATAGATCTCAAATCCAGGTTTTCCCATTCCAAATTCTCATGTTTTCCCCCAGTACGATTTGCTATTTTGAGATAAATATTCATCAATGACCCCCATATCAATATAGATTCTTCTAAATCTAGTGCTTCTTTCCAATAGCTTATTTTTCCACTGTCTTCAATAGCTTTGATGGCACATGTAAAATGACGTGTAGACATGATTCCAGAATCGCACAGAGACACTATTCCTCCTCAGAAAGCTTCAAATGCATAGCTCCTCCATCTTTCAGAGGCTCTTTTGAAATATGAATTTGAGGGAGAGTTTGGGTTGCTTTGGCTTTAACTGCTACCCAGTACATAAATGCCCCTTTACTCTACATCTTCTTTGTGTCAAATCCCTTGCATTACTGCTAGCTGCCTCCAAGCTTGCCAGAATCAAGAACTTGGATAAAATCTAGCTGGCGGAAATTCAATCCAGGCAAGACAAAAGTGATGCTGATAGGCAGAAGTATTTAGAGTAAATAAGGAGAAGTGCTGTTTCGTTGGCAATCGGGACATCATACCCACCAAACATAAACAGCTTTGTGGTGTTACTGGACTCTGTTGCTTCTGGACTTCCTAACAGCTACTGTGGCTGGAAATGCCATCTTCCATCTCCAGCTGGCTTGAAGGCTGCATACTGTCTTCCAAATTAAGATTCTGCCACAGTGATGTACACATTTGTCATATCCAGCTGGACTACTATAATGCGTTCTAGCTGGTTCTCAATACACAAAACTACATAAACGTTACAGACAACAGTGTAAAGTAATTTACTTGTTGGGAAAACCAGCCACCAAAATTAGATGCATGCTTGGGTCTTTGGACAGCCCTATGGCTGTCAAGTCTACAAAGGTCTAGTAACTTTACTCACTAAAGACTAAGTTACATCACAGGCTAATGTGAGGCCAGTGTCCAGAACTTTGTAATGAAGATACAAACAACTGGTGAATCCAAAAATAAGGAAGAAAGGAAGAAAGAAAGACGTAAAGAAAGAAAGAAAGAAAGAAAGAAAAGGAAGGAAGGAAGAAAGAAAATGTCAGAATCATAGCATGTTAGACAAAGCCTTTGACTTTTACTCATGGGTTTGTTTATTTGCCTACATGCCTTTCAAAATAAGATTTTTATTTACTTACAACCCTGAATAAGTCATGTTCAAATAGGTCAGCATTTCTATACTTCACAGTACATCCTTGTTCATTAAAAAACAATGAACAATGAAACATTACATTAAGTATAAAGTGCCCTATAAAATTCACCCTGTCAAAATGCCACCTAAAAAATCCACTACTCCTTTAATATGAAAAACTACAATTGGCAACATATTTTTTTTCAATGAATTATCTGCAACTTTTAATTCCCAGAGAATGTCATAACTTTGATTAAAGAAAAAAAAGTGTGTGTGTAATGTAATTTCTCCATTTGGACCAAGATCAAATGGTGTACATATAATATAGGCCAGAGATTGGCAGTTTTTTCTGTAAAGTCCAGATAATAAATACTGTTAGCTCTGTGGGTTGTATGGTCTCTGTTCAACTGCTCTTAAAATGCGAAAGCAGTTATATCATGTAAATGAATGAGCACGGCTCTGTTCCAATAAAACTTTATGAGCACTGAAAATTTAAAAAATCTAAAAACCATTCTTAGTGTTTGGGCCTGCAAAAACCACTAATAGGCTGGACTGAGCCCATGGGTCATGGTTTGCTGATACTCGTTCTATCGAACTATATAAAGTAAGGCGCAAAATTGCACACCACCAGGACCTAAATCCCTAGGTCTGCCACTGCTTTCCCGGGACACCTTGGGCAAGTTACATAACCTACCTCAGTTTTCTCATCTGTAAAACAATGTTAATAACCTTAAAAATCTTAATGCATTATTGGGAGCATGAGCTCTGATAATAAGTTTTGCAAATGATACTAAGTGTCTATAGTAAGTGCTCAATAAATGTTATCTATTAGTACACATTACTATTTTGGAGGTAACACCTCTTTTGGCTTATTTTAGTGAAAGGATTAGAAAAAGAGCTTTTGTTATATTCCAATTCTCAAAATTATGTTGTTAAGTGCCTAACTATTCTCTTCTCAAGAAAGGAGGGAACCAAATTTACCCAGAGATGTCAAAGAACATTTGGAGTGGGGCAAAGGAAGGAGCAACCCCGAGTTACAAAATCTGCCTCCAGCTGAACTGACACCTACCCGATTTCTGTCTTCATTTGTCAACAGTTCCTTCTCCACACACTTATCCAAGATATCTCTAACCAGAAGTTTGTCCACCAGGGTGGGCTGGAGGAGGTTCATTAGTTGGAGACACTCATCATGAACGTCCTCAGAGGATGGAGAAGGCAAGTCAGTGAGCTCTGGGTTCAGGTAGCGGGCGGCTAAAACGCTGCCTGCTCTCTGAAGAGCCACCAGAAATTGTCTGGTCCAGCCAGGGGGCCAGCCTCCCTTCTCCAAAGTGCTCAGAAGTTGATCAGCTGCCTGCATGTTCCCAGCGTTGATGGCCGTCCTCTGAATCTGCTCCTTCACCTCATCGGGCAGAAAGTTCAGGTAGTCCAGTACGGGCTCCACCTGGATGTACGTTTTCACTCTGGCCCTGAAACACGAGATGAGATAGCAGAAACTCTTGTCTGCCGAGTAGCCATTCGACATCTTTCGTTCGTGCTCAGCAAAGGGAGAGGATTCTCCCTAACAGACCGACAGCTTGCTGTTCTCTGCTCAACAGGTGAGCTGTGTGTCCCGCGGTCGGCTTGGAAGCCCGCAGGGTCCGCAGCTCTGGGCCTGACGGAGCGGGTGGTCCGCAGGACCCCCAGGGCGGCGCGCGGGGGTTCGGTGGGTCGCACCTGGGCAGGGGGCGGGTGGTTAGGTGGCGGGGCGCGCCGGCCCGGGGACGCGGCGGCGAGAAGCTGCGGGCGGCGGGCGGACAGACGGGCAGGCGCGACTCCTCCGACTCTCGGCTGCGCTCGCCCCCGCGGGAGACCAAGACGCCGCCTCTGCCAACTGCGGTGGGAGCTTTGAGCCCCGCTTTCCGCAAGGCAGTTCTTGTAGTTTGCCGGACTTGGGTTTCTGTTTCGATTCTCTCCGTCTCCCTCAGGCCTTTCCAGACGTAATCCGCCGGGGCGGGGAGTGTACGTTTCCCAGAGCAGGAGACACCCTTCGGCCGGCTCTGGCAAGGACAGTCTTTCGGTGGCAGGCACTGTGGGAAACGGAAAAGGAAAGCGAATTCGGAAAGCAGCGATCCAACAATGCTCCTCCTGCAGGTATTTTGACTTTTTTTTTTTTTTTGCAGGGTTCTGCCTCAAAAATCAGACTTCTTTCCCACAGCCGTCTTGCATTACCCCCGTCAGCGAAAATGTGGAGGGCTTGAAAGCGCGTGATTCGGGACTTCCCGGTCCAGAAGTGAAGAGAAACTGCCACAGACCCTGACGCCAGCAGGAAGGACTTACCCTTAGCCGGTGACTACAGGTAGGTTCTGCCCCACCCCCAGCCCCCTGTCCGCAGATAAGATGGTAAGACTGCAGGGAGCAGCTGGAGAAAATAAAGCCAAGAAGACATCTTTCCAGAGAGGTGTGAACCCCGAGCCCCAGGATGAATGACCTTTGCACCCTCTCTAGAATAAACCTGACTTCCTGTAGGTCCCCGCAAACCAGCTTTTTCCTCTGAGAATTTGTGGGTTTGAAAAAGAGTGAATAATGATAAACGGTTTATTTGACTGCCTGGTGCGTAAATTGTAGTATTTATTTGGCTTTGACCAGGGCCTGGCGACAGACGCAGAGGGACGTTAACCACCAACTCAGCTTAAGAGGAAGCCAAGAATGAAGGTTTTCTATCTCCCAGCCTGTAAATTCCCCATATTCTTTAATATACAACTTTCCTTTAATAAAACAAAACAAAATCCCCAACAACTTATTTTTGATATAGCTGCCATTCTTTTCTTGGATTCAATACAGAAAGTTTTGGCTGAAGCAGTGAGGAACTTAATTAGCAACTAATGTACCAACTTGTAGTAAACATCAACATTTGTCTATGTCATGAAGGAAAAAAAAGACACCCACACTGAAAAATGGCAGCTTCGGTTCAGTACAGAAGCCACATAAAAGTGAGTCCTTCAGGTTGCTACTCATATTCTGCAGCCAGGGGGAACTGTGGGTGGTAGTGTGTATGCTTCACTGTGAGAACCTCATGGTCTAGAATTATATGGAGGATGGAGGGGTCAGTTAAGCCATTAAAAAGATACATTTAGGAAAAGTGATCTCGTAGCAAAGCGCATTCAATGAAGTTTAGATAGGACAGGGACGCCTGGTTCTGCTTTGGACTGGATAAGAGAAATACAGAGTCCTTGTTTTTATCAGAGGCATACAAAATATTCAGTAGAGCTCTTTATAGCATCTCGTCTTGTTTTATGCTTTAATTATATTGTGTAGCTAAGCTTTTTTCTTCCCTGTAGGATTGTAAGCTGCTTGAAGAGAGGGCATATTTACACACTAACCAGTACAATACAAACAGTAGGTCCTAACCAGTAGGTCCTTGATGATTACCCTCAGTGGGAATTTTATTTGCTTTGACCTTAGCAGTTGGTCTAACATCAAACACATAGTGAAAGTTACTGAAGTGAAATAAAACTTTGGTCTTGCAGGTAGACCTGCTTTATATTATTCTTTTCCGTTTCTTCATAAAATACTACTATGTATTTACTTAATTTTGGGATTTGACCTTGTACCTAAAAAAAAAAAGAGAGAGAGATTAAGGGGAACCTGGGTGGCTCAGTCGGTTACGTGTCCCACTCTTGATTTCAGCTCAGGCCATGATCTCATGGGTTGTGAGATCAAGCCTCACGTCCCGCTCTGTGCTCAGCAGGGAGTCGGTTTGAGGTTCTCTCTCCTCTCCCTCTGCCCATCCCCCCACTCACTCATGCTCTCTCTCTCTCAAAATAAATCTTAAAAAAAGAGATTAAATTAGATGTTTCTGCAAAAGTATTCAAATTATCAATTTTAGTTATTGGGTCTATGAAGATACCTTTTAGGACCATTCCAAGAAATTCCCTCCACCCCTGCCCTTCAGGTGCTGGCAGGTTTCATTTAGTACATTAAAACAAAACCAACCAACCAACCAAAAACCATTCCGTCCCCTGATACCCATCTTTCTGTCCTTGAGCTTCAAACACCGGAGGATACAAAGGAATTGATGGCTAAATATGGGGAAATAATGTCAGCATCTTAACATCATAGAATTGCTGTTTGGATGACAGAGGGTCAAAAGTAGAAGCTTACATGTTTGGTGTTCAGATTATGTCATTCATTCATGCAATCATTTAAAAAATATTTATTAAGTACCTGCGATATGATCAGTGCTGCTCTTGTATAGTTAATAAAACTGAACAAAACTTCTATTTTTATGGAGTTTACATTCTAATGGGAGTGGGAAGACAGATACCAAATAATAGCCAGAAAGTAGGCAATGTTCCAGTGGAGAACAAATGCTATGAGAACTATAGTAAGATCCATTCCTAAGTATTTTGTTTTGTTTGATGCTATCACAAATGGGATTGTTTATTTCTTTTTCAGATAATTTGTTAGTGTATAGAAATGCTACTGATTTTTGTATATTGATTTCATATCCTACAACTTAACTGAATTAGTTGATTAGACCTAATAGGTTTTTGATGGAGTCCTTAGGATTTTCTCTGTATGAAATCATGTCATCTACAAATAGAGACAATTTTACTTCTTTTTGTCCAATTCGGATACCTTTTATTTCTTTTTCTTGCCTGATTGCTCTCGCCAGAATCTCCAGTTGAATGTTGAATATGAGTGGTGAAAGTGGGCACTCTTGTCTTGTTCCTGATGTAAGACCTAGATAATAATGTACATTATAGTTTCACCAGCTGCTTTTCCATATAGACACCCTCCTCTAATTCTCACCATTAGCATTCCATAATATCTATCAATAACAATTCATATTTACTCTCTAGTAAGAGTCACTTTGCTGGATGAGGATTGAATGATGAAGACTGAGCGTGAGTGAGAACACCAGAAGGAAAGTAGAAAGGAACCTCTTTTTTAGGACTCTTCCATAATCTTGATAGGACCCTTCTGGAGGAAGGAGAAGGGGCGGGGGGAAGCCAAGCCACAGTCTCTCAAAGTGTGTCTTTTTTCTTTATCTATAATTTTGCATTGTGATTTAGTTTATTTTCTACTTTTTGTTTGAATAGATGTTTTCCTCTGTCAAGCTTCCTCTGATAACTTTCACTTTCATTCTCCTTTTTGTTTTCTAAATGTTAAGTTTCTATTTCCTTTATCCTTTGAGGTAGGAAATCTTGTCAATCTATGTCTTTTCCCTTTCTCTAGATCTGCCTTTTCTTTTTAAACCCAAAAGAACATTTCAGTCCCCATCAATTTTAAAAAAGTCACCTGTAGCATTTTGTTCTCTAAACAGTAAGTCAGGAAGATATGAGATAACAAATTCCTGCTGTTATCCAACCTTTCATCTGAGTTTTCTACAGTTGAGAAGCAGTAAAAATCATAGCTCCACTTCTTTGACAAACTAGAACTACAATGTAATGGCAGTATGCTTTTCTTCTCAATTAAATTACAATAAATCTAGTTCAATGAGGAAATCCTTCTAAAGTTGTTTTTCTGTTCCTTCATTTGTTATCAGCTTGTATTAAGAAAGAGACTACTCTGTTTCATTTAAAGCTAGGTGTCCTTAACCTAGCAGTATAGTGCTCTGATTAAGCATGGTGACCCTGCGCCGGGATTTCAGGACCTACATCTCAGCACCGCCTCTTAGTTGCTGTGTGGTCTTAGGAAAATCACCTAAAGTTTCCCACTTGTGAAACAAGAATGATACCAGTACCAGGCCATAAGGTTGTTCAGAGGCTAGACTGTAAAGCACTTAGCACCAGCCCTGGCATTTTAGGTGTCCAAGAAGTGACGACAAGCAATGAGTAAGAGACGGTGTTACCTCTCAAAGAATGCACAATTTATAGTGGAAATAAATTAGTTATGTATATAAACCTATATAATAAGTAGCCAGGTAACTGAGTTTTTAGGTAGGATCACTTTTTTCAAGAAACAGAAGCTAATAGACTGACTTAGCAGAAAAATTTATTGAAAGGTACTATCATAGATTTATATTTCAAAAACATAAATCCAAAACAGAAAAAGGAATTTTAGCTAAGTTTATTAGATCCTAATACTCATTTCTTAATTATTTCCACCATTTCAGTTATAAAATTCTGGTTTTAAGCATGTGCATGCAAAAGTGTTTCTATATAACAAACAATGTTGGGAAAAAAATCAGGAATCAGTGAAAAATTTTCCAAACGTCTACTTTTCCAAATGCTTCCTCTATAGCTTAAACTTTCAAAAACAGTCACTTGGGCATGTTTTTGTTAAAACCTCAAAGGCATAGATTGGCTATGCTTCTTTTACTTTATTTTAAAATTAATGGTTAAGAGCAAACTACAGTCAAATGTGATTAGAATGCCATTGTTTTTTCCTTGAAATTATGGTTGACAGCTAGTAAACACTTGGGGTCGATGTCTAAGCCTGTGTTCATTCTGATTGAAGGGTTACTGTTCTAATCACTTAATACTCACCCTTATACAATTAATTAAATATTTTTATTTCACCTGCTCATATTATAACTGACAATGTTTTGAAGTAGAATGAGTTACTGAAATCAAGCATTAAGATAAATTGAATCAATCTTTTTGATTTGCTAAATGACAAAGGGTTAAACTAAGATTTTTTAAAAGTAATAAAGCATTATCGATTACAAAATATCTTTTATTATTAATGCACTGGGTTATATCAGTTACATTGAACAATCTTATTTCATCTTCATCTGATGCCTTATTATTTAATTTTTGTTTGTATTTTATGATACATTATTATAGTAGTACGTGTAAAGATTTTCGAAGTACATATACTTTTATTAGGGTTCATGTTCAAATATTTTTACTGATAAGGAATCAGGAACAAAGTACTTGGAGACCACAGCTCTAGAGAGCCACCCAAGGGCTAAAGGTTGTGATGAATTTGAGGAGCGGGATTAATAAGAATAGAAGAGGAAGATGTATAGGGGAACGGAGAGTGAACTCTGGGCAAAGACGGGGAATTTAGCATTTAGATCTTGAAAGTACAACATTTCAAGTTACTAGTATTGCTTTGTGACAACTGTTAGTATACTAAGTTAACACATGGAAACTGAATATATTTCATATCCTATTGCCAGATATGTAGTAGGATATAAAATATATTCTTGAATTTTTTAATTTTTTAAAGATTTTATTTATTTGAGAGAGAGGGAGAGAGAGAGAGAGAGCACAAGCAGGCAGAGGGGCAGAGGGAGAGGGAGAAGCAGACTCCCCACTGAGGAAGGAGCCTGATGCAGAACTCGATCCTGGGACCCTGAGATCATGACCTGAGCTGAAGGCAGATGCTTAACCGACTGAGCCACCCAGTCTCCCCTTGAATTGAATATTTTAATAAAAGTCATGTTCTATTTAAGAAACAGTTCATGTTCACCATAGAAAATTTGGGTGGGGGGTGGAAATAACACAAATACTGAAGAAGATTATATTAATTACTTGTAATCCTATCACCCAGAGATAGGCATTATTAATATATTTTTTTAAAAGATATTATTTATTTATTTGAGACAGAGAGAATGAGATACAGAGAGCATGAGAGGGAGGAGGGTCAGAGGGAGAAGCAGACCCCCTGCCGAGCAGGGAGCCCGATGCGGGACCCGATCCAGGGACTCCAGGATCATGACCTGAGCCGAAGGCAGTCGCTTAACCAACTGAGCCACCCAGGCGCCCCGGCATTATTAATATTTTAAGTGTATTTCCTACCAATATTTTATGGTGTAAATATGGGTATATGCATGTGCGCATTCAACATCCCTTCAACAGAGAGTGAACTGAGATGGTCTCAACTGTGAGGAAGAGATTGCCAAGGAAGAGATCTCCGTCGGAGATGATGTTGACATGCCAAGGGGAGAAAGAGCCTGGGGAAGATTTCCCTACAGCAGGGATGGCAAGGACATTTGGGCAGCAATGCCTAATATTGAATAACAGGTTCATTTTTTTTTTTCTTTTTAAAGACCTTATTTATTTATTTGACAGAGAGACACAGCAGAGAGGGAACGCAAGCTGGGGGAGTGGGAAAGGGAGAAGCAGGCTTCCTGCTGAGCAGGGAGCCCCATACAGGCCTCCATCCCAGGATGCTGGGATCATGACCTGAGCCGAAGGCAGACGCTTAACAACTGAGCCACTCAGGTGCCCAAGAAGTTCATTCCTGTGTTGCACTTGCTGTACTGACCCTTCTTGGTCCCAGATCATTCTTAAAAGTCCGCCACATATAACAGCTTTGTGTGGTGGTGCTTTGGTTAATAAAGGAGAGCTGGTGGCCCCATGTGGTGGAGCAGAGCTGCGTAGAAAGAAAGTGTAGCTGTTGGAAGTGAGACAGGGAATGTGGATCAAGAATTCCATCCAAGGGTGACAATGAGAGCATAAGCCCTCTAGGAATCCTCAGACATCTTAGGAATAGCACCAGACTTACAATGCAGGATGGGAAGGGTCATCTCAGTAGGCATGCTTTCAGCCGCAAGATGAAGAATGCCTGAGTAAATGTGGCCCAGCCAGAGGGATTGCTTTTTCTCCCATAACAAGAAGAGTCAGTGCGTTCATTGTGTCAGAACTCTAGGAGGTGTCCTGTAATTTTCTTGGCTTTTCTCTCATGGTTGCAAAATGGCTACAACGGCAACAACCATTATTTCTACCTACAACCTCAGTTAAAACATGTTGTGGAGCTCTTCCCCTAAGCGGCCTGAGGTGACCTCTGAAAATGGTTCGCTATTCGCTTGACCCAGAAAACCCTACGAAATCATGTAAATCAAGGGTTCAAATCTTCGTGTTCACTTTAAGAACACACGTGAAACTGCCCAGGCCATCAGGGGTATGCATATCCGAAAAGCCATCAAGTATCTGAAAGACGTCACTTTGCAGAAGCAGTGTGTGCCATTCCGTCGCTACAATGGTGGAGTTGGTAGGTGTGCCCAGGCCAAACAGTGGGGCTGGACACAGGGTCGGTGGCCCAAGAAGAGTGCTGAATTTTTACTGCACATGCTTAAAAATGCAGAGAGTAATGCTGAACTTAAGGGTTTAGATGTTGATTCTCTGTTCATTGAGCACATCCAGGTGAATAAAGTCCCCAAGATGCGGCGTAGAACGTACAGGGCTCATGGTCGGATTAACCGATACGTGAGCTCTCCCTGCCACATTGAGATGATCCTTACTGAAAAAGAGCAGATTGTTCCTAAACCAGAAGAAGAGGTTGCACAGAAGAAAAAGATATCCCAGAAGAAACTGAAGAAACAAAAACTTATGGCCCGGGAGTAAATTCTGCAGAATAAATGCAAATAAAAATAAAAAGAGAAAAAAAAAAAAAAAAACATGTTGTGGAGGTGGCTTTCTCCCATTTGCTTCCTCTGAACCGTGAAGGAAGAAAAGATTCCAGGAGTCCCCCAGCAGAATTCTCATCTATCTCATTGGCCAGAACTGGGCTGTGTCCTCCTCCCCTAAAATAAAGTTATATCTACTCAAACATTAAACAATTATGATATTTAACAGTAAAGGAGCTTAAACCATTGTTTGTCATAGGAGCTTAAAGCGTTTTATTTGAATATGAAAGTACAAGGATGAACCAAGGAGGGCTGGAAAAAGGTGTTTTCAGGCTGCTCTCTGTAAGAGAGCACACACATTGCCCTTGGTGAGCGCCCCCAGTGGGAAGTTCCAAAGCTGACAGTGAGCTACAAAAATTGTTCTCAAGCCCAGCTAGCTGTGTATTAGACTCACATGGAAAGATGTATACAACTATCCATTGCATCCAAATGCATTGCATCCAAATCTCCACGATTGGAACTTAGGATCAGTTATTAGGATCAGTTATTTTCCCTTTCAGTTCCACTTGTGATTCCACTCTTCGGCCAGAGGTGAGAACGAGGGGTTAGGGCCAGCTGAGAGTACAGCCCAGGCTCATTATTCATGGTAGTTACGTACTATAAAGTTGTACTGAATTAGTGAACTGAATTAGTGAATGCTGCTCCCGGAGACATATGGAATGAGATCACACTCTGGTCACAACATTTCTGAAACTGATCAATATATAATCTTGTTTTGTGTGTGTGTTTCTGTTTAAAGACACCTAAATTAATATATATTGTTGAGTCATTAACATTGAACTCAGAGTTAACAGCACTATAACTCATACCTGAGTGATGCTTATCTAACACACATTTTCTCTGTGAGACACATCACGATTTTCCTGTGCTTAGAAACACCATATAACACTTCAGGACTATGCTCAGAGGCATTTTAAACAGTGAAATCACTGACAAAAAGCCCCAAAATGCAAAAAACTGGCACTAAATATACCACAAAAAGGACACTTGTTTACAGTTTGAGAGCTGAGACAAGAAGGCAGAGCTTCACCTTGTTTGACCTCAGCTGGGAACATGCGCATTGGGCAGCTCAAATTTTTCACTGCTCTGCACAGATCCACCAATGACCAAGCAAGCATCAAAAGTAATGATTTGGGAGTTACAAATTTTAGCGAGTAGGTAAATAGTTTCCTGGTCTAACCAGGAGAATATGAAAAACTCGTTTTTTTTGTGTGTTTTGTATACGTATTCCTAAATCATTCGTATTCAGTTTAGCTAAAGCCATGATATAAATGAACATATATTTTCAGTAATTTATTATGAGAGATGTTGTAGTTTGTAACATTCAGCTACAAAATCCATTGACTTGGACATTGTCAGATATTTGCTTAGGACAAATGGAACCTATTATGCATCACAGAAAATATATTCCTTCATGGCAGTAGTACTGTGAACACTTCAGAATGTCAATCTCCAGCAGATATTTGGAAAAATGGATCATATATAAATTCAACTAAAAAGGTCATCTTGGGGGGCGCCTGGGTGGCTCAGTTGGTTAAGCAACTGCCTTCAGCTCAGGTCATGATCCTGGAGTCCCGGGATCGAGTCCCACATCGGGCTCCCTGCTCGGCGGGGAGTCTGCTTCTCCCTCTGACCCTCCCCCCTCTCATGTGCTCTCTCTCATTCTCTCTCTCAAATAAATAAATAAAAAATCTTAAAAAAAAAAAATAAAAAGGTCATCTTGGGCGCCTGGGTGGCACAGTCAGTTAAGCATGTGCCTTCGGCTCAGGTCATGATCCCAGGGTCACGGGATCGAGTCCCACATCGGGTTCCCTGCTCAGTAGGGAGCCTGCTTCTCCCTCTCCTCCCTGCTCATGCTTGCTCTCTCTCTCTCTCTCTCTCACTATCTCTGTATCGCTCAAATAAATAAATAAAATCTTAAAAAATTAAAAAATTAAAAGGTCATCTAATGTCTGTAAACTTGAGAGAAGATAACAAGGGCAGAAAATCTGAATCTGAGTGACTTTAGAAGAATTTTTGCTTATCTTATACCTAACTGTTACCTAGGCTTTTGGTAGTTCTCCAACCTGTTGTTTCAGCAAAGAGAATGAGGGACAGAGGTAGGAATCCCTATATCATTTGAAAAACTATCTTCCTTATGATAAGCAATTAGAATTTCTTATACTTTGTTAGGCAGTTAGTTAGACACGAGCAAGGAGGGATTAAAGCAGGGGCTGGCCACCCCTGGGAGCCACCCCTGGGAGCCACCCCCAAGGGTTAACAGTGACACCTCCAGAGCAACCTCTAAGGCCTAACAGAACAGAAAAGGCTTAGCCACAGAGCTGGCTCAAAAGCCACAAGGGGACGTCTGAGAGCCATGCACACAAGGGTCTCAACTTGCCCTTAAGTACCTTCAAGATCACAACAAAACTCATTGTAAGTCCATAAATATGCAATACATAAATAAATATAATTATAACCAAATGCATCATGGGTAGGTGCATGTGTAGAGGCCAAAATGTTAAGTAACCACCAGCTGTCAAATGAAAATGTCAATCAAAGCTAAATTTACATGTACACAAAGCAGGCTTAAAAGGATGCAGCTAGAGCTTCTGGGGCCATTGCCGCTCTTACTCTGGCAGTGGCCCACTCTCACTCTTGAATCAAGTGAGCTATACTTATCAGTAGGTTGAGTATAAGGAGTAAGCTCTGTCTCCCCATTCTGGTCTCGGGTCTCCAATTCTTCGGTGCATCTGGGACAAGAAGAGAGCAACCAGGTAACACTTTTTCCCACCATGAAGAGGGAAATTAGGAAGATTATCAGGAAATCCAAGTTTCATACACAATAAAGCTCCATTGGGTAGCCACTTTTATTGCAAGTCTATCATACCCTTGGTGACCAATATTCAGACTGCAGTTCAAGGAAATTTAATGTGACATAGTGATACCTTAGAGGGGGATGGAGAGAGGCTCAGTGGGCGAGGCTCCGGGTCCCACCCCTACCCCAAAGAGAGCAGATCAATTTTTCTAAGTTTTATACTTTGGGACTGAGAGGGGAGGTGCACTTGGAGGAGAAAAGCACACTGGTGGTGACAGGGAGTCTGGTGGTGATGCCTGGAAACAGTACATGAAGATCTGCTTGTACCATCAACCACAGGAAGGGCTTTCCTCTGGCCCAAGGAATCAAGTTTCAGTAGAAGTGTTTTAAGATTTTATTTATTTATGTATTTGAGAGAGTGAGAGAGAGAGAACATGGAGGGAGGAGCAGAGCGAGAGGGACAAGCGGACTCCACGCTGAGCCCAGAGCCCAGTGCAGGGCTCCATCTCAGAACCCTGAGATCACCACCTGAACCAAAACCAAGAGTCGGACATTTAACTGACTGAGCCACCCAAGCGCCCCAGTAAAAGTATTTTAAGTTGATATTACCTCAAGTCTTTCTGGCATCCCTGAGGCAATTTCTTCTGAGGAAGACTAGGAAAATTAACTTTTGCCCTGAATAAATGCATCATTTTGGATATGACAGTGGCTAATCTCTTATCACCGCAGGGCCCTGACTAAATTAAAAAAAAAAAAATTGTCATGACAAAACAAGTCCATATTTTTCCATATATTTGGAAAAGCATTTGAAAATCTCTGTGCTGAAATATCAGATCATGATGTGTGAAGAATTCTTTAAAAATAACAAATATTTTACCAGAGCCTTCTTAAACTGTTTCCCAACAAGTAAAAAACACGAATGCAGGCTGGGCAGCTGCCTTTACCCCAACAATTTTTTGTAGGACCAAATATTAGCAGAGTTGGGCAAGTTCTGGAAACAGTACACCATATTGTTGACCGAGGGAAAGGGACTTCTATACTTGTTGTAAATGAAAGAATGCTTGCGTAAAGTCGGTAAATGAATAAATGACCGATTTACTCAGGCTGCAAATTATACCACATTTTAAAAAGTAAAATGATGCTAAAATTTATAATTATATATATAATTTGTAATTATTATTAAATTTTTAAAAATATTTTTAAAATGTTTTTGTAAAGTATTTCTTGATTACTGCTAAAATAATTTAATCTTTTCTCCTCTAAATTCCTAATTAGAATGTGCATTTGCCTGCCTACAACACATACCTGTGTTGAGGGTACACAGCCCAAGGGGAGCTTACACAGCCCTTCCCAACCTTTAGAACTGATACAAAATTTTGGAACTTATTTAGTGCGGTTGGCTTTCAATGTGTTGATTCTTTCTCCCTCGAATGCAGTGAAAGCTTCAAAAGGGACATATTGTACTATGTGAGAATTGCTTTTTTTAAATATAGAGTGGTCCAAATTATTTTATTACTACCAATGATCTACTTAAAAAATATTTTCAAGATGAAGGATTTATTATTTTAGTAGATGGGTAAAGGTAAATAAGGTTGCAAGCATGGATTGTGAGTAATATTTGATTTAATACTTTTTAGAAATGTTTTGTTTCTCAGGAATAGACTGGTTATGTGCACATAAATGTGCCATATGTTGATAAGGAATTAAGAATAATATTAACATTTACTATTTGTTGAATACCATGATGAACTGTAGAGACAACCTGAGCTTCTTCACAAAATGAATTCCAAAAGCTGACCCAGGTTCTCTGGGAACAGCCAGGAACTGCCTGTGGCTCATCATGTTCCCTGGAACTTTGATGACAAAGTGACTCCTGTGAGGAGCCAGCACACACAAAGCAGCGCAGCCTGAGCCCAGACGGTCAGTCCTGTGTCGCCCCTCTCAGGAAGGCACTCAGAAAGGGGAAGCCCTCCCTTGCTCCTTCCTCAGGCGGTTGTGCGCTACCTGCCTATCATTGTGTTGCCTCTGCTGCCCTCTTGTGGGGGTTTTACTATCAAATAGTAAGTAACTGTCAGAACTGATTTGGCTGGTGTCAAGTAAGTACAATTCCAACTATGAACAATATAGATTTTTGACAGATAACAGAAAAGGTAGGTAATCTGTATTTCCCATGGGAAGATAAAACCATGGCTATAATTTAGTAAAACCTTAAAGTATTATATTTTACAAAAGCCAAGAAAAACATCGAGGGCTCATTGTCCTAGTAGGGAATATCCCCATTTAACAAAGGAGAAACCAAGATTCATAGAAGTTCTATTACATTGCCCAGTGTCACACAGCCAGCAGATGAGCTTGGAGTCAATTATAAATCTCCAAAATACTTATTGCACAGTTCCTTCAAGAGTTAGCATAGACAATAATGGCTAGAACCAACTGTTTTAACATGTCCATTTTCTTATTTTTCCAGTATGGTGAGGCCAACATATCAGAGATGATTGCCATTGATAAAGTAGTTTATTACAATTTCTAAGAGGAGGGGGCACACCACAGCATGCAGGATCCCATAGAGAAACACCAGAAGGCAGCAGGACCAAGGGGAAAGCATGGGCAGAGCCTTTATTGTGGTTTCTATGGGAAAGGCAAGGCAAGGTAGGGTAAGCAGAGTTAGAATGGACTAGTTTGAATAATTTTAGAGGGCTCTAGGGCATAGAGGTTATCCCCAACTGCCTGTATCTGGCCCTGGGGAGATTAGTGTGGAGAAACACTGTCTTTTGGGGTGGAAGAGCCAGACAGAGGAGGTAGTTTACAGCAGGAGCTGTGGATTGCCTAGTTTACATATGAAAGATGAGTCATTTGTTATCTCCGAGAATTGGCTAGTCCTGGGAGGGCCAGTTTCTCTGTAGTCAGAGAGGCCCTAGATGCCAGAGCATCAAGAAGAGAGAAAATAAGAAAATAAAGTAAATACACCAATTAACACATTCTCTTGAACTCAGAATGTGTGTGTGAATGAATGAAATCAGTAGTAATAAAGATAAATCATCCTAACTCTGACATTGATATAAATTTATTATCTGTATGATGTGATTAGCTGATAGTTTTATATATATGTTACCAAATATCAATCAAGAAGAAATGTCAAAATTGATCTAAATATCAGCTGGGTTTTTTTTTTTTTCATTATTGGAAACTATAACAGGGTCAGAAGCTTCAAGATACATGTTTTCCTGAAAGGTTGAGATCATAATTACTTATTTCAAATTTATACTGAAAAAGATCTATTTTAGGCACATGCTTTTCCAGCAGAAATGAGTTTTGTTTCCTTCTAAACAGCTTTTATTTTGTATGCATATTTATTTAAGAAAATGTGCAGAAAGGTATTTTGTATCGGAATTTGAATTTAAAGAACCATTTTCTTACCCATCTACCTAGATATTTACTCTCTGTGTCCCCATTCAGCCCTTTTGGTAACTTCTCTTCATTTAATTATGCTTTCTGATATCACTAACTACCATTTTCAACAATTTATGAGCAAACCATTGTGTAAAGCTTCTGTTGCTAGGTTACATTCTCCTTTACTGGAATCATGGTGGCTGAATAAAAACCTAGGTTCTTGTTCTCTCTCTCTCTGCCCCCCACCGTCCCCCCCAACACTTCTATATAGCCTATTTGTTTAATCAACTCTTTGGATTTAATTCGCCATTCAATATAATTATTCTATAAATATTTACTGTATGCAGTTTACCTGCACTTTTGTCATACCTTACATAAAAATTAAATGGGTTGAGTCTCTAATTGAAAAGTTGTTGGGGCACCTGGATGGCTCAGTCGGTTAAGCGTCTGCCTTCAGCTCAGGTCATGATCCCGGGGTCCTGGGATGGAACCCCGCGTTGGGCTCCCTGCTCAGGGGGGGGAGCCTGCTTCTCCCTCTCCCTCTGCCTGCCGCTCCCCCTGCTTGTGCTAGCTCACGCTCTCTCTCTCAAATAAATAAAATCTTTAAAAAAAGAAAAAGAAAAAAGAGTTGTTAAGTTTTGGCAGGATTGTAAGTGTAAACTGTGGGATTTCTTTTTCTTCAATGTATATGATATTTCCCACTTGCTCCTAAAGATCCATGCTCTCTCCCCTCTCCTTTCCACTGTGGCCTGGGACACATTCATGAACATTCTTTCCCTCTGGCTTCTGACTGAGATCAGCCAGTGGAAGCACTGACAGGAGATCAGAGGCAGGGAAAAGAGTGAGGTTATAGTATTTGCTCCCTCAGCTCCCTTCTGTGCAGTTCATCATCGTGTATCCCTCTACTAAAGGTCATGTGTCAGATGACCCTCTCCATACAGTTACTGTCTGTAGGTTTCAACACTGCTTCTTTGCCTTGCCCTCTCATCCTAAGGGCAGTAATGGATCCTCCTTGTAGCTTGCACTGAGATGCTATATCACCCTTTATTGCTGCCTGTTAACTATGTTAACACCTTTGTAAATGGTGACTTTATTATTAGAGTTCCTCAATTACTATGTTTGAGTGTGCCATCTGCTGTTTTCTGGTGGATATGGCAGCAACTGAGTTTTTTGGATAAAGGTTGGAGAGCAAAGCAAGTGTCCGAGGTAGGTTAAATAGAGCAGATCTTGGATGGGGCATTAACTGGGCTCCTTACATCCACCCAGTTTGTGCCTGGCACCAACGCCGATCATGGGTCCTTATTTATATTAGTATATATTATAATTCCAATCCTCAGGGACCGTACAAGGAGAATACCAAACTTTTTTCTTTTTATTCAGTTCAGTTTTTAATTTAGTATAGCTCAAGCAATAATAATGTGCTATATAGCTTAATTCTTGCTTTGAGCAACTTCAAAATCTCTAAGCATGGGACTTCATTCATTATTTATTCACTCATTCAAAACTATGTGAACACTGTAGGTTGTCATTTTTCAAACATGAATTAATCAGGTCATGTTTTGTTTTAAAAATATTTTGCAACTGTTTTGATGTGTGTCTACCTCCACAATACAACTTATTATTATCTTAGTTTCCTCTTAAAATATAATTGGGGCTACTAATGTCACAAGATTTTGGGGAAGCTCAAATATGATAATGTGCAAAATAGCTCTGAAAAGCATCATGTGCTATATAAATAAATAGATTTTAATTTTTAAAATTTCTATTACCAGGTCTTATTCCTATCAATAGTTTTACATTGATGAGGGATAGGGGCAATCTTATCTTCATACATATGCAAAACACCTAAGGATTAGTGTAGAAATGGGATGATCTCAGCTTTTAGCCAGTCCATAATCTGTTTAAGCACTGGGCCACTTTTATTTTTATATTTTTTTAAAGTAGGTTTTTAAGCAGCGTCCATGTGTTCCGTTCTGCACTTCATTTATCTATTATTTTTTAGAGAGGGAGGTGGAGGGAGGGGCAGAGAGAAAGAGAGAGAATCTTAAGCAGGTTCCATGCCCAGCATTGAGCACGACCACGGGCTTGATCTTACAACCCTGGGATCGTGACCTGAGCCGAAATCAAGAGTCGATGGTTTAACTGACTGAGCCACCCAGGCGCCCCCACTTTTATGTTTCTGATTAAAGTATTTTTGGTTGTAACAGGACCACTGTAGCTTAATTCACATTGTATGTGAGCAAGTTACTAACGAAACGGATAGCTAAAGTAAGTTTTCAATCAATATTACTTCATTTTTATCTTTCTAAAAGTCAGTTTTGTGAGTGTATGATCCCATGTTATTAATATGGAGTCCAACTGATATTCACAAGGATGAAACCTGGATTTAACATTGCCTGAATAATAAATTATTTTATGGAGGCTATTAATCAGTGTTGCAGTTTTTACTGAGCATTTGTTGTGGACACATAGTGTGGTCAACATTTTATATATATACAGAATTTCTAAGGAAGTTTGCATTGAATCCAAATTGCTTAATAGGGCTTAATGATCCAAGTGAGGAAGCATATATTCAGAAACTACCATTCTTCACCTCTCTGAAGAGCCCTGTTGACACTTTTTGTACATGCATTATTGTTTTTTAAATTGCTTTTGAGTTTGTGCTTCTGCCGAGAGAGTACTTAATATCACCAGAATTAGAAACCAAAAAACTGTGTTGTTGAAAGCTTAGCTGAATAAGGTCAGTTTGTTAAGTGGCTGGTCTCAGTAATAAATGGCAAATAATATTTACTTCTGTCTTATTTGTGAAGCTTATTACTTTTCTGTGTCCTCACTAGTGGTCATTAACCCTTAGGCATTTGCAACAGTTTTAGACTTATAATAAAATTATTACTGGATAGCTTCATTTTATACTGTCAAGTTTTTATGCCTTATACAAATAACACGTATAGAGCCTTCATTATTCCGTAAAACACATTATTGCATAGAGACACAATAATTTCTGGAAAAGGTATGATAGTTATTGCATGTATATCAATCAAAACCATGGCACGAAATGTATATGAATACATTTTAGCATAAAATAGATAAATTCTAGAGCAGATCCAAGGTGACAACACAACAGTGGATGTGATAACTGTCTCCTCGTCCTCACCTTTCAGATTTTGTGTGCTATAGATTGAACTGTGTCCCCCTAAAATTTATTTGTTGAAGCGCTAACCCCCAGTGTGATGGTATTTGGAGATAGGAGTCATTGGATGGTAATTAGGTTTAGGCGAGGTTAGGAAGGTGTGACCCTCATTATGGCATTAATATCCTTATAAGAAGAGACAACAGAGAACTTGCTTCCTCTGTCTCTCCACCCATGTACTCGGAGGACACAGCAAGAATGAGGAGTCATCCTAAGGATACAGCCTTGAGCCATCAAAATGTGTTAGTGTTTGTTCAATTCTTTATAGGCCAGGATTAAGGCCTAGTCAAGAAGAGGGCTCAGAAGAACCTGGCTAGAGTTTGGTCAAGGAGAGAGTATTTGTCACCATGTCATTGAAGGGCAAATCTAAAACATCAGTAAATCTTGAGGGCTATCTCCTAAAAACAGAAAATAATTTCACTATTCTCACTGTCTCAACTGTTATACCCTGGTGAACACCACCATCTCTAAATTACCAACAGATTGCTATCAGGTCTTCTTGCTTCTATGCTAACCCCCTTCAGTCTATTGTCAACACAGATGAAAGAGTGATCTTTTACAAATTAAGTCATATTATGTACGACTAAAGCTCCAAACCCTCAGTGGCTTCTAATCTCACCCAGAATATAAAGTCTTTACGATGGCCAGTAAAGGCCTAGGGTGATTTGCCCCAATGCCCCTGCTCTGTAAGCACTCTTGGATTTTCCCTCTGGTTCAATCCATGCCAGACTTACTGGCCTTCTTATTGTTCTCTAAACAGGTCAGGAGGTTTCTGCCTTCAAATTCTGCCTGGAACAGTCTTTCTACATGTCCAACTTACTCATGCCAAGTCTTTGCTTAAACCTCACTTTCTTTTTCCCTTCCTTCCTTCCTTCCTTCCTTCCTTCCTTCCTTCCTTCCTTCCTTTCTTTTTTTTAGCAGCATAACCCTCCCTTTCTTATTGAGGCTACTTGAACATCTCATTTTGTACTGCAACCTTGCTCTGTCACCGTTCCAGGCTTGCAGCGTCCTCGGCTCGTGGAGTCAAAGAATGAAGCTCATGGACACCAAAGGGTGAAGTGATAGTTTATTAAGTGAAGGTGAGAACAGAAAGAAAGCTCTCTAGAGTGAGAGTCGTCCCCCCGTGGTCACCAAATGATGTAGTTTTGGAATGTTGGTGAGGTCCAGAGCTGACGGCCAAGAAAGAATTCTTGAGACGTCTTTGGTACAAAAAGGTGGAAGGACAGGGGGACAGGACCCATGGGCAGAAAGAGCTGCACTGGGGTCATGAGGAGTGGCCCATGATATACTTTCAAGTCGGGAGGGGGTTAGGGATAGCATAAGTCTCTAAGGAATTTTGGAAACAAGGTTTCTAGGACCTTGAGGGGGCTACCTGTTGTTGGGAAAAAGTCACTTATTACTGTCTAACAAAATCTTAGTCATGAGACCCTTCAGATGTATATCGGTGGGTCATATGATTGGGGATGACTGCCAACATGTATCTTGGAAGGTAGGGATAAAGGGAATTTCCAAAGGAATTTTTATATGTTAAAGTAGACTTACAGGATCCTGGGGGTCTGGCTAAGATTGCCTTTTGCCCTTAGCAAAGTGTCAACATCCAGGCAGTTGAGTCCCTAGAGAAATGTCACTCTGCCTGTTTCAAGGACTTGTCAATGGGCTGTAAATAGTAAGGGAATTTAATAATTTTTCTTCTGCTCTTATTTCCCATATCATCACCTTACTCCCCCACCACTGCTTTCATTTTCCTTTTGTTCTGTAGCATTTTTCATCTCCTAACATACCATCTACTTTATTTATTGTCTTTACTTATTGTTGTTTGTTCTTCCTGCTAGAATGTGAGTGTCCAGAAGAGCAAAAACATTCCCCCAACCTTGGTGTACTTTTTTCCCCATCTAAACTAGTGCTACATTATAGATGTTCAATAAATTGTCTTTTAATAAATGAATCAGTCTAAGTTTCTTAATGATATAAAATAAGCTCCATGGAGTGCCTGGGTGGCTCAGTGGGTTAAGCATCTGCCTTTGGCTCAGGTCATGATCCCAGGGTCCTGGGATGGAGCCCCACATCGGGCTCCTGGCTCAAAGGGGAGTCTGCTGCTTCTTCTCCCTCTGCTGCTCCCCCTGCTCATGCTCTCTCGCTCTCTCTCGAGTAAATAAAATCTTATAAAAAAGTTTAAAAAATAAAATAAGCTCCATTAATGTTGTTTTTCTTTTTCTTTTCTTAAAGATGTTATCTATTTATTTGACAGAGAGAGAGAGAGAGCACAAGCAGGAGGTGTGGCAGAGGGAGAGGAAAAAAAACAGGCTCCCTGCTAAGCAGAGAGCCTGATGTGGGGCTTGATCCCAAGACCCCAGGATCATGACCAGAGCTGAAGGCAGACGCTTAACCAACTGAGCCACCTAGGCACCCCAATGTTGTTTTTCATTAGCTGGTATGTCTTGTTTTAGAATTTAGCATATAAATAATTTCTATGAGTTAAGTACCCTCTGGCTCTGGAACTGAAGTTTGCTGAGGAGCAGTAAAATTTTACTGACTCTCATGTCCTTGTCTCTCCCATCCCCCACTTACCCCCAGCCCCCCTTCTATATAGAGGGAAAGCAAATGAGGTAGCAACAGATAGGAAAGGAAAACATAAATAATTCAGTCTTTATAGTGTACTAGAAAATGTACTGGTTAATTGAATATCTAAATTTATGGTAAGACCAAAGGTCACCAAGATATGGAAGAAATACCATAGGTAGACATAATCATGAAAGCTTAACATGCACCAGAAAACATGTCTGTGTAAGACAAGTAATGTGATTGGCTAATTTTAGTCAAAACAATGCATTTTCTTGTCTATTTGTCTAGTTCTTGGTGTGCCGTTTTTCTGCTCTTTTTTTTTTTTTTAAAGATTTTATTTATTTGACAGAGAGAAACAGCGAGAGCAGGAACACAAGCAGGGGGAGGGGGAGAGGGAGAAGCAGGCTTCCCGCGGAGCAGGCAGCTGGATGCGGGGCTCGATCCCAGGACCCTGGGACCATGCCCGAGCCGAAGGCAGACGCTTAACGACTGAGCCACCCAGGCGCCCCCGTTTTTCTGCTCTTTAAACAATTTCCTCCTATAGTGTAAATCGTTTTTACTATGTTTTGAAATGCTGTGGTTGGGAGTGGGCAGGGAGGGGAAAATGCATTGTTAAAGAGACTCATTCCACAGCCAAGCTGCCTGGGTTCTAATCTCAGCTTTGCTACTAACTGCACAACTGGGGATAAGTGATACACAAGTCTTCACCTTACCTTTCACATGTGTGAAATGGTGATACTAAGAGTATTACCCGATGAGGTTGTTTTGAGGAATGGCCCCTCATAGCACACAGTGCCTTGCCAAACAGCGTTCACTCTATAAGTAGCTATTTTTATAGAATAGTGGCGTGTTTTCTGAAACAAAAGTGCATAATTTCAAATTGGCTTTTTATACATTACATTTTCATAAAATGATACTGGTCATATAATACTAACAAATTTTCATTACTATTACGTAAAAAAAAGCTCTGGGCTCAAGTGAATTTTTAAATTCCTATACGAGAAAACCTATAATTTGAAATACGAAGTTTAGAGAAAGATGCTGCAGATGGTGGTGTTGAAAGACCTCTTTGTATCTCATGGTACATTGTACATAGTACTGTACAAGAGGTAAAGCAATTCTACCTTTACCTTTCTGAGTTCTTGGCTGAGACCCTTGTAATAAAAAATAGATTAACAAGAGAATAAACCCAGACGTTTATTGACATATATCCTCATGTATACATGGGAGATATCCAGGGAAAAATGAATAACTCTCAGAGGTGCCTCTAGCTTAGATACCGTCTTCAGCTAAAGAGAAAAGGAAGAAAGGGAGGGGACGCTAGTTGTGGGGAGGTACCAGGAAAAGCAGTGTAAACAAGTGTAAGTTTTTTTTTTTTCAAGATTTTATTTATTTATTTGACAGAGAAAGACACAGCAAGAGAGGGAACACAAGCAGGGGGAGTGGGAGAGGGAGAAGCAGGCTTCCCGCGGAGCAGGGAGCCCGATGCGGGGCTCCATCCCAGGACGCTGGGATCATGACCTGAGCGGAAGGCAGATGCTTAAGGACTGAGCCACCCAGGTGCCCCTAAACAAGAGTAAGATTTGTTATGCAGATTTAAGTCTGCATCTTCTCCATTTTTGAGGGTCTAAAGTTGTCTCAGAGGAATAATCTTTGTCCTTCCTGGGAGGGAGGGAGGGAGGAGAAGGACACTTTTGTAAATTTATGTCCTGCTTTTAGACAAATACAGGGAGAACAGAGAGATTTTTCTTTTATCTGCTTCTTCTCAATTGCCTTCAATTCAAAATAATCCTTATGCCAAAGTGGCATATATTGGAATGGCATCTTCTGCTGCCTTTCAGTAGGAATTTCCCTAGGAAGCTCTTTCTCTAAGGAGATACACTGCCAAGAACTGTGAGGGATCTGATATTTTATTCCACTTGTAAGCTAACAGGTAGCCTACCACAGTTTCATAGAAGTTGACAGATGCATGAGATTCCTCTGTCAGAGACAAAGGGTTTTATTACTCATAGCACCACAGGCAGCGTGACCTTCAGGCTCTCATAGATTCTTCTTGCTCCCAAGTGTCCCCAGGTTGAACTGAGCTTCGAGGCAGGTGCTGCACAAGCAGCCAGGGTTCAGATCAGAATGGAGAAGTCCAAATTTAGGACTGTCATGCTAACAAACCAACCCAAACTTTGCCCTGGAGGGACAGATTATCTTTGTTATCCCGCAACAAATTTCTCTGCCCTTGAGGGAAATACTCTCCCCATCTTTGAAACTATGTGTGTAGAAATGCAAGAGAATCATGGAGACTTGACCCCCAACATACATAAATGCAATACAAATGTAAGACTATTATTATGAAAAAAATGAACAAAAATTCTGACCAGAGATTTAGACTAACACTGTAAATATAAAACACTCAATGCCCTCTGAGCATTTCTCAATTAGAATAAAACCTTGCAACAATTTGTTTTGCTTTGTAGTGCATTATCACTTGATGCTTTAACAGTCATATGTTTTCCCTCTTATCAAGTAGGTTTTATCATCTCCCTCTATTTATTTATTCTAATAATCTAACCTTATTGCCTAAATTATTTCTTACTGTGTTAGAGGAACTAACACACACTTTCTCAAGAGCGGCTTGTACATTAGCAATCTTCCTTTCTCTCTGCCTCTTCCTGATAAAATTAAGTTTCACAAGGTACAACATGTTCCTTCTCTGTAGTGTAGCTGGGCAATTATTACTCAGCTTTGCAAGGTGGTTTTCCTCTGCTAATAGATAGCTAACCTTTCCCCCCCACATCCTTATTTTTAAGAAACATTTTAGTGGTTGTCATATGCTTCAGAGATAATATCATCCTGCTCTTTTTCTTTGTTTTTAAGCTAAAGCTACACCTGCCCTGTTGTTTGGTGTATGTATATTGCATCCTGTCCTTTTAAAGCCAGAGCTACAAAATTCATCTGAGTTCCAGAGAAAAGCAGAACTGTCAATTACTATTACTTAATAAATTAAAGTAACTGTTTAACTTTTCACCAAGTGATAAAAACCAAGCTGTTCCCATCAGTGGATATAATTAGGAGGCACATCCTAAGAGTGAGTCATTGGTAGAGTTGTCAGAAAATATACAGGCTATCCTGTATATTAATGTATAAACAGTGAATGATTTTTTTACAGTAAGCGTATGTCTCGTGTGATATTTGGGATAAGTACATTTTAAAAAATCATTGTTTATTTGAAAATGGAATTTACCTGGACATCCTGTATTTTTATTTGCTAACTCTGGCAACTCTATTCGCCATTTAGCCACCAAACTACAAGTAACCTTTTGGTAAAATTTCGCATCAAGTGGGTTTTAGCTCAGAAGCACTCCCCTTGGGGCAGAGATAAAGCCTTCAAAGTTTTGGTGTTGTGACATCAACACTACGCAAAAATAAATGTGAGTAACGGAAAGTTTTGAAATTCACAGATGTAGATTTAGAAGTCCAGCTCAAAAGAACAGAGGAGTAGACTAAAAGAAGTCATGGACTGGCGGGTTTGCGGGTTCTCGGGAGAAAGGAAACTTCAGCGTGGAGAGCCTAGCCAAAAAGAGTGAATGTTCCCGGAGCAAAGCCTTCTGTAGTTTAGTGAGGAGAGAGCGCGAGACCTGAGCGAGCCAATAGGAGCCGAACAAAAGGGGGCTGGGTGCGTGAAGCCAATCAGAGATGAGATGGGTGGGACTAGACTCCGGGAAGGAGCGGGCTTCGGCTGCCTGGGCTCCGAAGGGCGGAGCTCAGCCAATCGGAACCGAGAAGGGCGGGGTTGGACTCCGGGAAGGGGCGCTCTCAGGGAAGTAAACCGCGTTGCAAGCGCGTCTTTCAGCCTCACCTGCCTCTGCATCTGCTTTGCACCTGCAGCTTCGCCTTTCCCCAGTAGGGCTGACGCTGACTAGAAGGGTGACGGGGGGCGCCTGCTCGCGTCGTCATGGCCTACCCGGGATACGGAGGAGCGGTGAGTCCTGGCAGCTTCTCCATCGCCTCCGTGGGCGGTGCCAGCGTGCGGGGTCCGCCCCCTCCCTCCGCTTGGTTTGACGGGTCTCTGGTACTCCGCGGGTTTGAGGCACCGCGCGGTGTTGGAACCTGGGCCCAGGTTTGAGCAGGGAGCCACAGGTTTTCTGGTCCCTGGGGGCCCCTTTAAGCGAGTCCTTGTGAGGCAGGGATGGTGCTGTGATTTTGGAAAATTTCCTTCTGGATTGGAGGAACAAAAGCGCCCTTTTCTTGTTCCAGTAATATTTTGTGGTCCACCCCCACCTTCCTCAGTTTTGCTAGACGTCCTCTTTCTGAATTTTTGGCCACTTCTTGTTTTCTGTCCTTTAAGTTGCTTATGGATAAATTAAGATATGCCAAATGTCTCTTAATTTTTACTATTCTACCAAGGGCAATCTGTTCTAGACTTTTTTGGGAGGTGGGAAGGATTAGGTTACTCTTTCTTACATAATTGTTTATCCTTAGTCTCCTTTGAGAGTTGGAAGTTTGTAATTTGTGGTTATATACTTTAATTCCTGAAATTGCCTTTTTGGGTCTCTTTTGATGGTCTTTTCTCTTTTTAAAAGAAGCAACTTTGAAAAAAATCCTATCTTTTTTTGTTTGTTTTTAATCCATTATATTGTTTTAACATTTACTGTTTACTTGTACTTCATTGCTTCGTAATTTAGTTGTGTATTTCCTGGAGTTTGAAGTGCATTTTTTGGAGCTCCAACACTTCCTCCATACCTTTACCCTTATACATCCAGCCGCACAGCTGTTCAAACTACTGGTAGTATCCGACCTTTTGACTACTTGCTTCCCGCCCCCCCCCCCCCCCCCCTTTTTAGAATTCTTTTTTTTTTCTTTTTGCCTTCTGGCAGAGATCATCCTTCAAGGATGCAGGTCAAGATTTTTGTTCAATATGGAATAACAAACAATCTTGATACTTCTTTCTCTTCCAGACTGATAAAAATGCTCAGTAAAATGCCTTTCTAAGGTATTAAAAATGTATACCAAGTTCCAAAGTGAGAAAAGTAGAGAGAAGCCATAGCCATAGTAGGAAACAACCATCAGAATACCTGCATTTGAACCATGGTCTCCTTCTTACTAGTTATTTGACTTTAGCCAATTTAGGAAACCTTGTGAAGTTTTAGGTTCTCAATGACAAAAAGGACATAGTAGTTTCATACCTCATAAAGTTTTTGGAAAATCAAAGCACATAATGGAAAGTACTTAGTACCTGGGCTATAAACTCTCAGTAAATATTAGCTGTGTATTATTTTTGTTGCTATTCTTACTGTTTTTCTTATTAGTTTTGAAGATTGTTGTTGGAATTAATCACTTGATTGATCTGTTTATTGTTGTCTTGCTTTTTTAAAAATAAATATTTTCTGATGGAGAGGATGTTTGCATTCTATACAGTTTCCCATGACTAGTTCACAGTTTCATTATATTTACCATGTATTCTTCTAAGTATGTATCTGAAGTATACTACTTCTTAGTTTGACTGTAGGTGAAATTTTTTTGCTTTTTGTTTATTTCAGTGATGTTGATGGTAAACACTTAAAAAGTGTGCTTTATGCTCATCTGTTAGATTAAGTTCTCAGAGGCTAGAAAGGTTTTTTTTCTGTTACACTTCTTTTGATGTTGGATAATGTGTTAATGAACTGAATTATGTCCTAATGCAGGACATCTAGCATTTTGTAGCTAATAGCTTTTGTGATAGTGAATTCGGTTGCTTTTAGTATTTCTTTTTATTCTTGCTTTTCAGTGGACTCCTCATAAGTATTTTCTTTTAAGCCAGTTTTGGTGGATAACAGGTAATATTTGTATTAGTAACCTTATCCTTTTTCACTCTTATAGTTTGGAAGTTTTAGTGGTCAGATGCCAGGAATGCAGATGCAAATGGGACAGCCAGTGCCAGGAACAGGGCCAAACCTGCTGCGTGGTGGATACCCAGCATATTCTGATAGTTATTCCTCAGTGGGAGACCCCATGTGGACATACTTCACTGCTGTTGCTGGACAGGTGAGATGTTAAATATATGGCACAAACATCAGTTTTTGAAAGCATTGCTGTTTAAAAGAAATGTCAACTCTGCTGCCTTTGGCTCAGGTCATGGTTCTAGGGTCCTGGGATGGAGCCCCACATTGGGCTCCCTGCTTGGCGGGAAGCCTGCTTCTCCCTCTCCCACTCCCCCTGCTTGTGTTCCCTCTCTTGCTGTCTCTCTCTCTCTCTCTCTCTGTCAATTAAATAAATAAATAAAATCTTCAAAAAAAATAAAAGAAATGTCAACTCTATTACTTAGTATGTCATTTTAAATGTATATGAAATTTATATTTTAAACTTATCTAGACTAATTTTTCTCTTGAGATCAGAGATGAGGGTAGTCATAATTATTTTATTTTTTTTAATTTTTAAAAATTTATTTATTTTAAAAGATTTTATTTATGTAAGAGAGAAAGAGAGCGCATGAGCAGGGTGAGGGGCAGAGGGAAAAGCAGACTCCCCACTGAGCAGGGAGCCCAACGCGGGGCTCTCCATCCTAGGACCCCGAGATCATGACCTGAGCCGAAGGCAGACACTTAATCAACTGAGCCACCCAAGCGCCCCAATTATTTCATTTTTAGAAGTCTGTTAGTGTGATGCCTGACACATTGTTCATTTCACTAAGACTGGAAGCTGTGGTGCATGACGACTGAGCCAAAGAGGACTGGGGAAAAGAGATCTACGTGATCTATATGTTAGTCTCCTTGAAGAAGCTGGGACAGAGTATCAAAAAGGAGATTTTTAAATTGTGAATGGTTCTGGGAGAGACTTGATGGTAAACCAGTCAAGAAAGGGTAAAGACAACAGAGCAGAATGGAGGTTCAAATATCAGACTAGTGAGAAGAGACAGATTCACACTTGAGTCTTAGTCACAGTCTGTATCTCTTCTTTTAGACTCACCAAGAAAAACTTATGGAATAGTTAGAATTTCACAGAACTTTTGATAACATTTTTCATTTATTATTCATTCACTTTAGTGTTCACTAGATCCCATATGCTTGGCTAGAAATAGAGGATATACACAGAATTATTATATATGGTGGACACTTTATTTTGGTGACCCCAATTCCATTCACAACCTCTTTTTCCCTTCTGTGGTAGGAGTTGGAAAAACCCTAATACCATCCCGGACGCCTTTGAATCTTGTAAAGGTAGCCGTATGCCACAGGACTGGCCATTGCGATGTAGGTGTAATTTCTTTAGGATGCTTTCCTTTCCTAAATGAGAAAAACCTTCCTGGCAACTACTGTTGGCCCTTTTTGCTCCTTAATTCTTCCTGCCTGGAAAGGAAACTTGAGGTATGGAAGTGCGGCAGCGATCTTGGTACCTTGAGTCAACAAGCTTGAGATAAAGGCCTTTGGATGGGATATATAGAAAAATGTAAAGAGAGTGATGGCATTGTGAAGTTGCCATACAGTCCTGTTCTGCCTAGCCTCGGACTTCTTGTATAAAACAATAAACCCTTATTGGTTTAAACCTCTTTGATAGTATTTTCTATTTTTTTTTTTTAAAGATTTTATTTTATTTATTTATTTATTTATTTGACACAGAGAGAGATAGCGAGAGCAGGAACACAAGCAGGGGGAGTGGGAGAGGGAGAAGCAGGCTTCCCGCTGAGCAGGGAGCCCGATGTGGGGCTCGATCCCAGGACCCTGGGATCATGACCTGAGCCGAAGGCAGACGCTTAATGACTGAGCCACCCAGGCGCCCCAGTATTTTCTATTTTTTGCAGCTAAATGCAATGCTGTTACATGATACCATTCTTATCTGCAAAGAGCTCTTAAGTAGTGTAATGTGGGGAATAAATCTGTTATCTATAATTGACCATATAATCTATTTTACAAAATTACAACTTAAAACATAGGAACTAGGCATATATATTTAGAAACTTTTATTTGACTTCTGAACTCTTTCAGGCTTACAGTTGTGAACAATAATTTGCATGTTTGTACTATTTGATACTTGCCTTAAATTTTTCATAGTTTTGTGCTTTTGAAGATTTATTTATTTTAGGTGGGGAGAGGGGCAGAGGGAGAAGGAGAGAGAGAGAGAGAATCTCAAGCAGTCTTCGCGTTAAGTGCAGAACCTGATGGGGGTGGGGGCGCTTGATCTAATGACCCTGAGATCGTGACCTCAGCTGAAACCAACAGTGGCATGCTTAACCGACTGCACCACCCAAGTACCCCTAGTTTTGTGCTTTTGAATAGTAAAACTCCATGAGGACATGGCCCTTGTCATTTTCTCCTTTATCAAGTAAGCACTAGGAATATATTAATTATTCAATAAATGTATTAGATGGTAAATGAAGGGGGGGAAATCAGAGGGGGAGATGAACCATGAGAGACTATGGACTCTGAGAAACAAACTGAGGGTTCTAGAGGGGAGGGGGGTAGGGGGATGGGTTAGCGTGGTATTAAGGAGGGCACGTATTGCATGGTGATAGGTATTAAAGAGGGCACCTACTGAATGGAGCACTGGATGTTACACACAAACAATGAATCATGGAACACTACATCAAAAACTAATGATGTAATATATGGTGATTAACATAACATGATAAAATAAAAAAAATGTAAAGTAAAAAAATATATTAGATGGATGCATAAACTGTCTCATCTTCAATGTTCAGTCTAAATATTTAAGCAATTCTTTTGTATGTTGAATTTTGCCTAGCTTTAAGGAATCAGGTGAGTTTACTGAACTCACTTCTGCATCTGTATTTTTTTTTTTGATGTTCTCATAATTAATGATGTTCTATGAGAAATGTCCAATTAAAGGTTTCTACAGTGTTCCTTTTTATTGGATAACATTTTTTGAACAGTAGTGATTCAATCATCAGTTGATAAGGGGAAATTCTGGTTTGTACCTTTGCAAATACACACACACACACACACGCACACACACACATGCATGTCAGTAATACCAACAACTTTAACTTGAGTGTGCATACTGCTTCTGCTTTTTCACACAGCAGCTCTGTGAGGTAGGCAGGATGGATGTACCCTTTTATTATAAATGAGTAAGTGGAGATTAAGGTTTAATAACTGAACAGAGAGAACTTGAACTTGGGTATCATTTCAAAATCTTGCTGCCTATTAGTTAACCTAACCAATGGCAACTAATTTTTTGTTCATTATCTAACTAATAATTAAAGCTCTTATTCAATTATAAAATGTAGTTTTCTACCACTAATGCTCTTTTTTTGGTTAGGGTTTATAGAGTTGGTCATTATCATTAGCTCAAACTGCAGTAAGGAGATCCAAAAAGATCATTTAGATTTCCTACATATAATTTAGGAAGACATTACTTGTTAGTCTGTTAGTCAATTAAGGTAATATGTTTTCATAAAATGTATGAAATATGAGTATGAGGTAGTGTAGTATACTAGGAGAATGCTTTCTGGTGGTAATAACTGTAGAAAAGCTGTTCAGGTTGTTTTTCGGACCCTCAGAATACTGGAAAAGCTCATGTAAAATAGAATTTCACTCATTAATTAGATTTTAGATTTTTTAAATTTAATCGACACTTGAATGCGAGGTTGTAATATTTTCAGCCTTTTGAAATAGTAAATGGATGTGGCCACAAACTGTTAGAAATGACTATAGTTGAACGAAGAACCAGTGGTAATTGTCTTCATTCCACCAGACAACCAACCTGCTTTGTACTATGTACTGTGCTAGGGCTTGGGGATGCAAAGATGAGTGAAACTCAGATCCTGACTTAGAAGAGTTCTGCCTAGTAAGGGAGACAGACACACAGGGAATGATAATGGTACCAGGAAAGAAGTGCTAAAGGTAAACAGGCGAAGATTATGGCAACACTGAGAGAGCATTCTCTGATCTTTATGCTTGTTCTCTTTGCCTAGAACAGCACTGACCAAAATAAACATAACAAGAGCCACAAACATAAGCCACGTATGTAGTTTTGAAGCCTCTGTTAGTACATTTTAAAAAGTAAAAACAAAAAAGTGAAATTAATAATATATTTTATTTAACCCAATATATCAGAAATACTAATATACCAATATGTAATCAATATAAAAGTTATTAATAGGGTGTGGTATATTTTTGTTGTTACTAAGTCTTTGAAATCTGGCATGTATTTTACACTTACAGAACATCTCAGATCAGACTAGCCATGTTTCAGTGCACAGTGGAATATATGGCTAGTGGCCACTATATTGGACAGCTCAGGCCTAGAACACTCTTCCCTCAGATATCTGCATAGCTTGCTCCTTTACTTCCTTCAGATCTTCCTCGAAATTCACTTTATGAATGAATAAGTCAATTCACCCTATAAGGAAATTCACCTATCAGTGATTCAGTTATAGGTGAATTCACTTTATCAGCCTCAGTGAGGCTTTCGTTAACTGTCTGTACAAAGTAGCTTTGGTCCTCATGTCATTCTTCCTTATCTAGTGGTTTTGTGATTGTCCCCACCTTGATTGTGTCCAGAATCCGATTTCATGACAGTTCATGAAATACACCACCTACCTGGCAGTGGTATTGCAGATCCCATCAGCAAATGGGGGGGGTAGCTTAGCTTAGCATTTTAGTCCTGCTTTCCTAAGCCTTCCACTTCTCAGAAGTGGTATCATCAGACAACAGTCTATAGTATATTTTGTTTGTTTTGTTTTGCCCCTTGTCCTGAGTAGAATGTCCCGTCTCACTTCCTGCTTTCAGGCAGTGAGCCACTCACATTCCCCATGCCTTGTGAAGTCCTCAGAAGCATGCCCCCTGCCCGACTTCACATCTGCCCTCACTCTACTTCCTAGTTTTTGCTTCTATGTGATGTACCCAAACCCAATTTAAGTTTGGAATTTCATATGTATAAATTAGCTTCATACAGTTTGAAAAACAGAAACTATTCAAATAAAGCAATGAGCCTCACATATATTTAGTTAGAGAAATAAATGTCTTTTTCTCTCACAATTATTTTCCTTCTCCATTGCCATAGAAGGTCCCCTAACTTGCTGTTGTATTGCTAAGTGGCTTAAGGTCCAGCTAGGGTAAGGCAAATGAGAAACTCACCTTTAAATTGAAGGGGGCTTAAAAAATTTAATAATTGTGATAAATAATGTTTTAACCCCATATTAAAAAATTAATGCAAAAAATCTATGATGAATAAATATCCAATTTTTAAAAAGGATTTATTCATTTTTGAGAGACAGAGAAAGGGAGAGAGAGAAAGTGGGGGGAGGGACAGAGGGAAAGGGAGAGACTCTCAAGCAGACTCCCAGCTGAGTGTGGAACCGCCCTTGGGGCTCAATCCCAGGATCCCGAGATTATGATCGGAAGGGGAAACAAGAGTCCCATGCTCAACAGACTGAGCCACCCAGGTGCCCCTGCACTGGGACCTTTTGATGAATGTAATGGAAAATGCCCTGAGTTTTATAGCATTTAATTCTGAACTCGTAAAATAATAATCTTGGTTTTTCATAGGAAGATTACACATTCAGTTCTGAAGTACAAGACACAGACAGACTGCATTCTACCTTGTAGCAGTGCAAAGGAGCGTGGGGAAGGAAGCATAGACCTTGCAGATAAATAAGCATGTAGAAATTTGATGCATGGAGTTTAAAGCTCTTTTTTTTATTTTGTGGGAGAGAAAACAGTGAGATGTGTTTCTTAGTTTCACTCATTCAAAAAGGTTAACAAAGACTAAAATACTATTTATATTCCTTAACTCAAATTTATAATGACTTTTTCTGGGTCTTTTGAACCTACTACTTTTCAACTTTGCTTCCTCTATAATCTTTGTTCTTTTTCTACAAAAGAATTTCCATACTCTTCAGGGTCCCTTCTTTGTCTTTGAATGTACAGAAAGAATCCAGAGACAGGTCCTCTATGTGCTAAGTGGACTTTTCTGTGAAACGTTACAAAAGAAGCTCCTGTTATCATCGGACCACATAGGATTGATTTGCTTCATTTTAATTGTATTGGTCAAGGGTTTTAGTAAATTCGAATTGCTCTTTTATAGAAAGTTTTAATTTTGAGCCTGTTTGCACAATGTGTTATTTTTATAAATGAGGAATAAAATTGATGAAGCTTAGTAATTCTCACTAATTTTATTCTCAGGTTTAGTATCATTTTAGTATTTATAATACTTCTTGGAAGTTGGTTGAAAAAATTTTCTTTATTTCCCAGGTCTCTTACAAAAATGAACTCTTACAAAGTTCCTGTTTTAAATTTGCTTTCCTGATCCTATATCAGAGCTGTTGTTTTGCATTTGTGACAGTGTTTATGATGCTTCCAAGAAAAGTTAAAGAAAGGGACACGTGGGTGGCTCAGTCGGTTAAGCGTCTGCCTTCAGCTCAGGTCGTGATTCCCAGGGTCCTGGGATCGAGTTCCACGTCGGGCTCCTTACTCAGCAGGGAGCCTGCTTCTCCCTCTGCCTGCTGCTCCCCCTGCTTGTGCTCTCTGTCTCTTTCTCTCTCTCTCTGACAAATAAATCCTTGCTCTGTGGGGAGCCTGCTTCTCCCTCTCCTCCCCACTTGTGCTCTCTTTCACTATCTCTGTCTCTCTCTCTCTCAAATAAATAAATAAAATCTAAAAAAAAAAAAAATCTTCAAAAAAAAAAAGAAAGTTAAAGAAAGAGGCAATTTATAAACATGTTATATTTAGTGTAGTGAAGATAGGAGACCTTTTTAAATTAAAAAAGAGAAAAGTCATTTCCTTCTTTTGCTTCTGTTTTAGTAATTTGTAAAAGAGTGTTTTCAAAATTCACTCTGCAGTAACTGACAGTGACTTGGCATCTGTGCCATCATTTCAGTGAGATACCATTGACAGTGGCAGCTGAGGACCTCATTGATTGTTTTGTTTGTTTTGTTTTGTTTACTGATGATTTCTTAGATCATGTTAGAAGTGTGTGCGTAGTTTTTCAAAGTCTTGAAATATAATAATGGTTTGATATAATAGGAAAGTAGGTAATTGTTTAAATAAAAATTCCTTCTGAAGTCTTTATCATTGGAGGAAAAGTTGCTAACCTACTTTTAATTCTTAACATATGGCTAATTTTTTCAAAGTGATTTTCTTAGTCTAGAATTTATTGAAGTTTTGTAATCAAATCCTGGAACTATGCATGGCAGAGAAAGGAACACTTAAATACTCTCTGTAGGCACATGGATGATCCAATGGAAAGAATTTAATTTTTTTAATTCCTGAGAGAACCACTGGAATTTTTGTTATAAGGAATTCCTTGTTAAAGATTCATTAGAGTATGAGTATTTATAATACTTCTTGGAAGTTGGTTGAAAAAATTTTCTTTATTTCCCAGGTCTCTTACAAAAATGAACTCTTACAAAGTTCCTGTTTTAAATTTGCTTCCCTGATGCTATATCAGAGCTGTTGTTTTGCATTTGTGACAGTGTTTATGATGCTTCCAAGTAATTTACTCTGTATATTTTTGTAGAAAATAGGATGAGGTACTGAAACATAATGAGAATATTCAACCTGTTTCACTTCCATTGTGATTTCTTGTTTGCGTTAAAAAATTTTTATTTCCCATAATAAGTTCAAACAAGAATGTTTGGGAAATAATCAGAAGAATAGCAACAAGATGCAGTATGACTCCAAAATTTTGCTGGGGTAATGGGGGGAGTGGGGGGGGAAGTTATTCTCTCCTTCCAGTTACAGCTTCATATCCCATGAGAAGGGCATTAGGGGAACATTTTTGAGATTTTTCTGAACACATTTTGGTCATTTTTTCATTTTAAGTAGAGGTACAATGATTCTCACAAGATAATATTTTGACCTATTATAGGTCAGAATGATTATGCTGTTTCTCAGAAGTAGACAAAATAAATTATACTTGAAGTGCTTAAATATTAATAGAATATAAGTTGATTATGAAAAAATTATTTTGTATGCTGTTTTGTAATATGCCTTTGCTGTCAGTAATTACCTCTATAATTTTGTAGTTGATTGTAGAGTAATGTTTTAAAGAATGCATATTTATTGATTGGCCTAAAACAGCCAATCAGCATGTTAATATGATTTGATATAATTGTGCATTAAATCTGATTATAATTATTTTTTGACAGGATGGTGAAGTGGATGCTGAGGAACTTCAGAAATGTTTGACGCAGTCTGGAATTAATGGAACTTATTCTCGTGAGATCATTCCCCCCCCTTTTAAAATACTTTTAAAAATCTTTTTATCACAGTTGTATATGCACATAATTTAAAGAGTCAAATAGTTATGCAAAGCTTATTGTGAAAATAACTGTTCCTTGTGCATAATTATCTCCCTGATATTAACCACTCTTAGAGGAAATCTCATTCAGCTTTTGCAGCTGATTCTTTTGAAATTTGCCTCCGGATCTCAAAATAGCATCCTTTTATCACTATAGATTTTCAGTTTTAATGATGAACAATTGATATCCAGCTGTGGAAGATGAGAATTAACTCTCTTGGAACTTGAAACTCACTCTTGTCCCAGTACTCCACACTGGAATGCTTCCCAATCTTACTCCATCCGATATAGCTGTATAGTAATTTTTGTTAGGTCAGTAATCAGTACTTACCTTATTGTTATTTTCTAAATGTTCTTTTTCTGTCTTGTGATAATGTATGATTAATTTCCCTTTTTATATACTGTTTTACTTTTTCTGAAATTAATCATCATTCTGGAGCTTTTTATTGTGATCTACTTTCTATGCATAGCTGCAAACCTATCATTCCTTCACCATCATTCTGGAACTGACTTTCCATGCCCTTTTGAGTTGGAGCTCCCTTTTATTTCATCTCTAGTCATTTTAAAAAATACAATAAAATATAAAAGTAACTAGCTTCTCAGTAAGAGAGTGCATGGGAGGAAAGTCTTTTTAGACTTTATCTGAAAATGCTTTCATTCTGTCCACAGAATTAAGTGACCAGGTATGGAACTCTGCATTACAGATCATTTTCATTCAGAATTTTAAAGACATTGCTCCATTGTTTCTAGCATCCGCTGTTACTTTATCTTCTGTTTCCTGCCAGTATGTCAGTTTTTTCACTGTGGAGGCTTGTGAGATCTTCTCTTCGTGCCAGGTTTGGAATTTCATAATGATGTGCCTGGTTGTGTTGTGTGGGAACTCAGTGGGCATTCCCAGACTGGGAATTCATTTGCTTTAGTTCTGAGACATTTTCTTTAGTGATGTTTTCTCAATTTTTGTTTCTGGAATGTCTCTTATTTAGACTGCTCGCTTTTCTTAATATTTTTTTCTCCTATCTCTAGTTTTCCTCTGTGGGGAGATTTCCTCAGCTTTATTTTTTGAATCTTCTATTCAGTTTTTTTTTTTTTTTTATCTGCTATCATGTTCTTAAAATGCAAGAGCTTCTCTTCTTTTTTCATGTATGTGATGTCTTCCCTATCTCTCTGAAACTGTATTTTTGTATTTGTTGCTAATGCATTTTTCAGAGTTTTTTCTTCTTTCACCAACTGTGTTTCCTCCAAATTTTTTTCCAGTTTGTTTCGTTGTCTTTCATGTTAGATGGCTTTTCTCGGGTGTCTGATGATCCTTAGTTGCACATATTGAACTAAAATGCAGATGAGAAGCTCTGAGGTCATGGTTTGGTATTGACTGTAGACTTCCACATCTGGTGGTTTGGCGGGGCAGTTTGTTATGCAACAGTATGTTTAGAGATTTCCTTTTGGGCTGGTTGTCTGGTAGGAAAGGAGGAGGGAAGACTCAGCAGGGTTCTCAGTCTTTGATAAACTGTCACTTAAATGCCTTATTTTTACCAGATAGCCTGGGGTTAGGGTTCCAGTATGTGCCTGGTATCCTGCAGTTCCCAGACCTCTCCAGAGAATAAAACCCCAGACTTCTGGTGGGGTGAGAATTGACATGGCAGCCATCTACCAATTTGAGGCAAGGAGGGTTGGGGGCTCTAAATACTCTTTAAATAGATATTCAGTTGGTCCTCCTGGTTTTATCTCTATCTTAACACTTGCTTTCTGAAAATACTGCCAATTTTTAAATGTTTGGGGTCTTCTCTAGGATAATTAGGCTGGTTCTCAGCTTTTCTTATCATGTGTTTGGGAAGCCAGTTTCTCAGATCTAGGGTTAAGATTAGGGTGAGAGTTAGGGTCAGGGTTAGGGTTAGGTAGGGTATTCTACCTGGTGTTCTAGGTATTCTACCGTTCAGAAACCTCTCCAGATGGTTAGGGTTAGGCTTAGTGTTAGGGTGAGGGTTTGGGTTCGAGGTTAGGTGTTAGGGGATTGGATTTAGGGGTTTGGGTATGTCCCTAATATCCTGCAGTTCAGAGACCTCTCCAGAGTATAAATTCCCAGGTTTTGCTGAGGTTAGAATAAATATTATAGACATCTCTGGATCTGAGGCAGAGGGGATTTGGTGCTCTAAATGCTCCCTAAATAGATATTCAGCTGGTCTGTTTTTATCTCTACCTTCATACCCATTTTCAGAAATACTACCAATTCTTAAATGTTCGGGATCTTCTCACGGAGAAGTAGGCTGCTTCTCGGCTTTCTTATTGTGTATTCAAAAGCCACTTTCTCAGATCTAGGGTTAGAGTTAGGGTAGAGTCAGGATTAGTGTTAGTGTTAGGTTTAGGGGTTGTAGGTTACTGGTTAGTGGTTAAGATTAGGGTTAGGATTAGGGTTAGTGTTAGGTTATGTGTCTGGTGTCCTGCAGTTCAGAGACCTCTCCAGAGAGTTAGTGTTAGGGTTAATGTTAGGGTGAATGTTAGTATCAGGGTTAGAGGGGACTGGTTATTGGTTAGTGGTTAGGGCTTTGGATATGTGCCTGGTATCCTGAAATTTGAAGAATTCTCCAGACACTAAATCCCTAGATTTTTGCTGGTGTGAGATTAGACATGGCATCCATCTCTGGAGCTGAGGCAAGGAGGGAATTTGGGGCTCTAAATCCTCTTTAAATGGATATTCAGTTGGTCCTTCTATTTTCTCTCTACCTGCACACCCATTTTCACATATAATACTAATTCTTACATGTTTGGTTCTTCTCCTGGATAATCAGGCTCCTTTTCAGCTTTTCTTATTGGGTGTTCATCAAGCCACTATCTCAGATCTAGGTTGGTTAACTTCCATCCATCCTACTTTTCCAAGTTACATAATTCTTTTCTTCTGTTTTCTGTCTCATGTTTTTTTCTAATGGTTTATGACTTTAGAAAATTTAGTTTTTTGCCCATTCTGATGGGGTATTGGGGGAAATGAAAATCTATTAACTTTCCTGAAAATTCTTCTCTATTCTTCATGAAAAATATTTCATCTTATATACACGTATACTCAGTCCTATTTTGTGATTGAAGATATGCTTATTTGAAGACTCAGTGTTTGCCATTTGTTATCATATGTTCAGATTTTCCCATGTAATGGATGTGTGCCATGTTAACTTGAAAGCAAAACTTATCATTTGCTTGACAAAATGATGGAATGCCATCCAGAGAGTCCTCGTGGTAACTTTGCCACCCTCCTTCTTCCCACTTGAGTAGTATTTGTATGAAGGAGCATTGGGCTCCAATCCTGACTCTTCCACTTATTAGCTCTATGAACTTGGGAAACTTTATTATACTGGGCTTCTGTTTCTTCATTTGTAAAATTGGGACTTATAGTACTTTTGTATGTTTATGTGAAATCACCAAATCATACTACTTGGCTCATAGTGAATGCTCATTGAGTGTCTGTTGAATTGTCAGTCTGAAAATATTGTAACCACCTATTCTAACATTGACACTGTATAAAGAAAATCAGCTATTTTAACTTGTAGAATGTTTTATGATTTTTTTCTTAATAGGTTTAAAATTGAGCTGAAATGTTTTTTATTTATAAAAATTTCAAATAGAAATTTTTAACTAGAAATTTTAAAATTAGATAACTTAATTTTAAGCATTTTTATTTATTTATTCATTCATTTTAAGGAGCTACTAACAAGAACTTTGTAAGCTTTAGTAATTGTGCTGACATAGTATCTCTTTTATCAGGACTGATATAATTGGTCTTGAGGTAAATCAGCTTACCAGTTCAATGCAATTGTGATGAGGATTAGAAAAATTAAATTCTACCTAGTGAGTCTTCAGTTATAGTTCTATAGATATGAAAGTGGTAATATTTCTTATAAGCCAAGATTTTAATATAGTTTATATTTACTTTTTTCTTCCTGCCTTTTCTTTCCCCCAAGGGAAAATAGCTGCTTCAGATCAGAAGTTCATATTTTTCTTACTTGATTGATTGTAGTAAACTAGCAAATGATTTACCTATATCTAGGTTCATCTTACTTTACTCTGTAGTCTGTTCAGTGTAAGTGAATGTTTCTGGATTGGAAATTTTAGAATTGCCCCTCTGCTCCTTAAAATTCTTCAGTGACTTCCTTTGGTCTAAAGCTTTAGGGTGGCATTCAAGACTTTTATGATCTGGCCCTCATCTGCCTTTCAGATGTAATCATAGGCCAGTCCTTCACCCCAAGCTTTAATCAAATCTCTAACTCCTTCAAGTTTTGTGATCTCAGTATATGTCAAACTTCTACTTAAAACCTACTTATCATTTGTGTTAGGAAAACTGAAGCTCTCCTTTCCCCTGTGACAGTAATTTTTAGTTATCCCCAAATCCCCTGACTAGATGTGAGTAGCTTGAAGTAGTAGTGATTTTTATTTTTATCTTTTTTTTTTTCACTAGGGATGCCTAACATTTAAAGTTTGTTGATAAGGGGTGATTGTGTATTTTTGGCAATTTATAAACATTTTGTTTTATGAAATAGAAATTGTCATAATTTTACATATTTAAAATTGGGCAGACTCCGATTCAAATAATAAATATGTTTTATAGCCTTCAGTTTGGAAACCTGCAGAATTATGATCGCCATGTTGGATGTATCCTTGAATAAAAATAGAAAATACTAGAATATAGAATAATTGCTTTCTGAATATAACCAAGCAATTGTTGGCTATAAATGGCCCCATAGTAAATTGGAGACTTTAAAAATACTTTGTAAGATCCTGTTTGAATTCCATACTTTTCCATTTTTACGCAGGAATCTATTCATATGCTAAATCTGGCTAACTTGCAGAAGCATACTAACAATTTTTTAGTCAGTGATTTACAGTTTTGAGTCAAGTAAATTCTCTTTGGTATCAAAACTTATTTTTATTAATAAAACTATCAGAGAGATTACACAGGGAAAATGGGATTTAATGAATTCAAAGAACTTTGGGCAGCTCTTAATGCCTGGAAGCAAAACTTCATAACTATTGATCAAGACCACAGTGGCACAGTGGAACATCATGAATTGAATCAAGCCATTGCTGCTATGGGTAAGAATATTAAAATTCTTTAGAATCTATCCAGATCATCTTTGTTCTTTGATGAGATGAATCTCAATTGTTAAAATTTGTTAAGGAATATATTATTTCACCAGTTGTTGCCCAATTTAATTTTAAGATTGTAGATAAATTCTGAGTGAAGACCTTTAACAAAACCATTTTATCTATGATTTTTCCAAAAAATGATCTTTTATACGTTTTGGTTGATAAAATAATTTCTGAATTTCCTCTTTTGAGTATAATAAAATGTATTCCCCTAATTATTGGCACTCACGATTTATATTACATCTTTTGTAACTTGGTAAGATCTCTAATATTTATTTATTTAGTTAGTTAGCTATTTATTTTTACCAAATTTTTTGAAATATAATTAATATGCAGTGTTATATTAGTTTCAGATGTACAACACTTCTATACATATCTATATCAGGTGTTCAGCCATTCTATATATTACTCAGTGTCCACCACAAATATATTCACCATCTGTCATCATACACTGTATATTATGACCTTATTGGCTGTATTCCCTATGCTGTATTTTTCATCCCTGTGACTTAATTTTTTTTAATTTTAATTTTTAAAAAATATTTTATTTATTTGAGAGAGAGACACAGAGAGAGAGAGCATGAGCAGGGTGGGGAGCACCAGATGGAGAGGGAGAAGCAGGCTCCCCACCGAGCACAGAGCCTGAGATGGGACTTGATCCCAGGACTCTGGGATCATGACCCAAGCTGAAGGCAGATGCTTAACCAACTGAGCCACCCAGGTGCCCTGACTTAATTATTTTTTAACTGGAAGTTTATACTTCTTAATCTCCCCTCTGGCAACCATCAGTTTGTTCTCTGTATTTAAGAATCTTTTTTTTTGTTTGTCCCTTTTTTCTTTGTTTGTTTTGTTTCTTAAATTCCATATATGAGTGAAATCATATGTCTTTCTCTGACTTATTTCACTTAGCATAATACCTTATATAGGTGCATCCATGTTGTTGCAAATGGCAAAAATCTCATTTTTTTCATGGCTGAGTAATATTTCATTGTATATATATACACCACATCTTTTTTATCTGTTTATCTGTTGATGGATACTTCAGTTGCTTCCATAATTTGGCTATTGTAAATAGTGCTGTAGTAAACAAAGGACTCCATATATCTTTTTGAGTTAGTGTCTTCTTTTCTTTGGGTAAATATCCAGTAATGGAATTACTGGATCATAGGGTAATTCTATTTTTAATTTTTTGAGGAACCTCTATACTGTTTCCACAGTGTCTGCACCAGTTTACATTCCTGCCAACACTGCAGGAAGTTTTTTTCTCCACATCCTCACCAATAATTGTTAGTCCTTGTCTTTTTGATTCTAGCCATTCTAACAGATGTAAGGGGGGTCTCTTATTGTGGTTTTGATTAGAATTTCCCTGATGGTGAGTGATGTTGAGCATATTTTTGTGTGTCTTTTGGCCATCTGTTTGTCTTCTTTGGAAATAGGTCTATTTGGGTCCTCTGCCCATATTTAATTGAATTATTTGGAGTTTTTGGTGTTGAAGATGTTAAGTAGACTTACTGTAGTAATCATTTTGCAATATATACAACAATGGAATCATTATATCATACATCTGAAACTAATATAATTTGATATGCCAATTATACCTCAATGAAAAATTAAAAAGAAAAAAAAGGAAATACAGAATTTGAATGATAGCAAAGATCACTAATAATCTTTGCTTTGATATTCTTTAAAGAACTATAAAATTATGAAATTGAAATATTGAAGCATTAAAATCTACAAAATACTCTAGACATTATTTAAAAATCAAAATATATTTTAAAAACACAAAAAGATCATTATTTGTTTTCTTAGCTTTGACTTTATTACAAAGCTAGAATTGTGATATTTATGTACCACTTAACCACCTTATTACTTTATTGGTAATAAAGCCTTTGATAAATTTCAATGTGAATATACTTTGTTTCTAGCATATATTTCTATGGAATGAATTTTGGAAATTTATTTTATGATTATTTTTAAAGAAAATGCAATGTTGTGGTGCTCTTACGGTGTTTGGTTTTAGAAGTTTTAAAGTATAAATTCCTTTTTCTAGGTTATAGGTTGAGTCCTCAAACATTAACTGCTATTGTTAAACGGTACAGCAAGAATGGCCGAATCTTCTTTGATGATTATGTTGCTTGCTGTGTGAAGCTTCGAGCATTGACAGGTATTGATCATTTAAAAATGGGTACAGTATTATGTAGCTATGTTTCTGAATAGTATCTCTCATTTTCTTCAACAAGTTTGTAATAGTATGTATTTTTCACCTTTATTCACTGTTAAATCTAATCACTTTTAAGGCTTTAAAAATTTAGTAATATGAATAGTGAAAAATTGTTATAGCTCAGTTTTGGAAAGTTTTCTTCATGTCTCAGTTGCCCAAGTTATGAAATCACTTGATTTGATAGAGAATGAAGAGAGAGAGAGGGAAGAAGGCAGTGGAGTAGGAGAACCATAGGCTTGTCTCTTCCCACGAACACAGCTAGATAACTGTCAAATCATCCTAAATACCCCAAAAACTGACCTGGAGATTGACAGAACAAACTCCACAACTAAAGGGAGAGAAGAGGCTCCATTGAAGAAGGTAGGAAGAGCAGAGATGTAGATTACGAGAGAAATGGATCACGGGTGCTGCAGAGAGGAGGAAGCCGTGGTCACGGAGAAGGGCAAGAGAGAAAGGAGCACCCAGGAATGCAAAGAACATTTCCCCAAAGCCATTGGCTTGGAAAAGGGGAGGGGCTGAGTTTTGTGAATTCTTGCAGTCAGTGGGGCTTAAAACCTGGCCTTTTAAAGGTTAGGGTGCTTGGCTAGGGTAGAGCCAGAGGGCACTGTGCTTCTCCTGGAGAGAAGGCAGGCAAACAACCAGGGGGCAGATAGCATGGAAATAATGATCTGAGGAATGCTTGGAGCACACGGGAGAGTATTCGCTCTTCTTAGAGCATGTCCTTGAGGGCAGCCTTCAGGGAGACACCTCTCCAGCAACAAAGGAGCTGGCTGATGTCATTTCCCTCTCCCGCCCCTTAGCAGAAACACAGAGCCACCTGCTGGAAGCAGTGCAACACTGACACGGGCTGTCTAACTTGTTTATACCAAACCTCACACCCCCGCACTCTGGCGGGACTGCCCTTCTCAGTCAAGCTTGCCTTAGTCCCAGTGTGGTGGGCTCTTCCCCCAAAGACCAGCACAAGCCCCTGCCCGCACCGTGTCTCCCAACCAGAGAATTCTGCAGGGCCTCAGTTCTGGTGCAAGTGGTGTTAGGTCTGATTTCAGAAGCAGACCAGAGCACACCTAGTTAAAACTGGCCACAGTCTGGCCAAGGACCGAACGTTGCCCACAGCAGGTAAGTGGAGCCTCTGAAAACACCTAGCCTGAGGGACAGAGCAGCCAAAAGACAAGAGCAGAGCACATGGAGCACACACCAGACACACTCCCTGAAGTGCCAGGCCCTGGGCACTACGTGATGACCTCTTCTTCATAAAGCAGTTACTTTCAGGAGCAAGTGACATAACTGGCTTTTCGAACACATAGAAAAAAGCAGAGACTTAGACAAAATGCCGAGATGGAGGAAGTTACCTGAAATGAAAGAACAGGATAAGGCCACGGCCAGAGATCCCAGCAAAACAGATATAAGTAACATGCCTGATGGAGAATTTAAAGCAACAATCATAAGGATACTCACTGGGCTTCAGAAAAGAATAGAAGACATCAGTGAGACCCTTACCACAGAGGTAAAAAAGCTAAGAAAGAATCAACCAGAGATGAAGAATGCAGTAAATGAGATTGGAAACAGGCTTGATGCAATGAGCAGCAGGCTGGAAGAAGGAATGAATTAGTGACCTAGAAGACAAAATAATGGAAAATAATGAAGCTCAACAAAAGAGAGAAAGAAAAATTATGGAATATGAGAATAGACTTAGGGAACTCAGTGATTCCATCAAACAATAACATTTGTAATAGAGGCATCCCAGAAGAAGAAGAGAGAGAAAAGGGGGCAGAAAATTTATTTGGGGAGAAAAAAAAGAAGCTGAAAACTTCCCTAATCTGGGGAAGGAAACAAACATCCAGATCCAGGAGGCACAAAGAACTCCCTTCAAAATCAACAAAAGCAGGCCACACCAAGACATAGTGTAATTAAATTTGCAAAATATAAGTGATAGAGGAAAAAAATCTTAAAAAAAAAAAAAGTCCTTAACTTAGAAGAGAGAACCCAAAGATTAGCTGGAGATTTATCAGCAGAAATTTGGCAGGCCAGAAGAGAGTGGCATGATTTATTCAAGGTACTGAATGGGAAAAATCTGTAGCCAAGAATATTGTATTCAGCGAGGCTTTCATTCAGAATAGAAGGAGTTTCCCAGACAAAAAAAACTAAAGGAGTCTGTGACCACTAAACCAGCCCTGCAAGAATATTAAAGGGGACTCTGAGTGCAATGGAGAGACCAAAAGTGACAAAGACAAGAAAGGATCAGAGAAAATCTCCAGAAACAATGACAAAACAAGTAATAAAATGGCACTAAATCCATATCTATCAGTAATTATTTTGAATGTAAATGGACTAAATGCTCCAATCAAAAGACATAGGGTGTCAGAATGGATAAAAAAATAAGACCCATCTATATGCTGCTTACAAGAGACTCATTTTAGACCTAAAGACAGCTGCAGATTGAAATTAAGGGGATGGAGAAATATTTATCACACAAATGGATGTCAAAAGAAAGGCAGAGTAGCAATACTTTCTATCAGGCAAACTAGACTTTAAAGCAAAGACTGTAACAAGAGATGAAGAAGGGCACTATATCATAATAAAAGGGACAATTCAATAAGATCTATCAGTTGTAAATATTTATGTACCAAATGAGAGTACCCAAATATATAAAACAATAACAAACATAAAGGAACTAATTGATAATAATACAATAATAGCAGGGGACTTTAATGCCCCGCTTACATCAATGGACAGCTCATCTAAACAGAAAATAAACAAGGAAACAATGTTTTTGAATGACACACTGGACCAGATGACTTAACGGATATATTCAAAACATTCCATCCTAAAACAGCATAATACACATTCTTTTCACTTGTATGGAACATTCTCCAGAATAGATCACATATTAGGTCACAAATCAGGCCTCAACAAATACCAAAAGATTGAAATCTTACCATACATCTTTTCTGACCACAACACTATGAAACGAGAAGTCAACCACAAGACAAAATTTGGAAAGACCATAAATACATGGAAGTTAAACAACATCGTACTAAACATGGGTCAACCAGGAAATAAAATAAGAAATGAAAAAATACAGGGACACAAATGAAAATTTAAACACAATGGTCCAAAACCTTTGGGATGCAGCAGTGTGGTCCTAAACAGGAAGTATATGACAATACCAGCCTACCTCAAGAAGCAAGAAAAATCTCAGATAAACAACCTAATTTTATACCTAAAGGAGCTAGAAGGAAAACAAAACAAAAACAAAAAGACAACAAAAGGAACCTAAAGCCAGGAGAAGGAAGGAAATAATAAAGATTAGAGCAGAAATAAATGATATAGAAACTAAAACATCAAAAAACAGATCAATGAAGTCAGGACCTCATTCTTTGAAAACATTAATAAAATTGATAAGCCTCTAGCCAGACTTAACAAAAAGAAAAGAGAAAGGACCCAAATAAATCACAAGTGAGAGAGAAGAAATAACGACGAACACCACAAAAATGCAATTAGAAGATTATGAAAAATTATATGTCAACAAATTAGACAACCTGGAAGAAATGGACAAATTCCTAGACACATATAAGCTACTGAAACTGAAACAGGAAGAAATAGAACACTTGAATAGACTGATAACCAGCAAAGAAATTGAATCTGTAATCAAAAAAAGGCCCAATAAACATAAGTCTAGGGTCAGATGGTTCCTAGGCAAATTCCACCAAATTTATTTTATTTTTTTTAAAGATTTTATTTATTTATTAGAGAGAGAGAGAGCGCACATGAGATGAGGGAGGGTCAGAGGGAGAAGCAGACTCCCTGCTGAGCAGGGAGCCCGATGTGGGACTCTATCCCGGAACTCCAGGATCATGACCTGAGCTGAAGGCAGTCGCTTAACCAACTGAGCCACCCAGGCGCCCCAGAATTCCACCAAGTTTAAAGAAGAGTTAAAACCTTTTCTTCTCAAACTATTCCAAAAAATAGAAAAGGAAGGAAAATTTTTAAACTTATTTTATGAGGCCAGCAATACCCTAATACCAAAACCAGATAAAGATTTCTCTAAAAAAAGAGAACTACAGGTGATATCTCTGATGAACATGGACACAAAAATTCTCCATAAAATATTAGCGAACCGGATCCAATAGCACATTAAAAGAATCATTCACTGTGATCAAGTGGGATTTATTCCTGGGTTGCAAGGGTGGTTCATTATTTGCAAATCAATCATCATGGTACACCACATTAATAAAAGAAAGGATAAGAACCATGTGATCATTTCAATAGATGTAGAAAAAGCATTTGACAAAGTACAATATCCATTTATGATTTAAAAAAAAAAACCCTCAACAAAGGAGGTTTAGAGGGAACATACCTCAATATGATAAAGGTCATATATGAATAAGACCCACAGCTAATACCATCCTCAATGAGGAAAAACAGCTTTTCCTCTATGGTCAGGAACAAGACAGGGATGTCTACTCTCACCACTCTTTTTTTTTTTTTTTTTTTTTT